>NW_026289908.1:0-12346 GCF_023373465.1 Oncorhynchus keta
GTCATGTTATAATAGCGACAATAGATCTAGCTGGTCTGTCATATTATAATAGAGACAGCATATCTAGCTGGCCTGTCATAATATAATAGAGACAGCATATCAATAGTGACAATAGATCTAGCTGGTCTGTCATATTATAATAGAGACAGCATATCTAGCTGGCCTGTCATAATATAATAGAGACAGCATATCTAGCTGGTCTGTCATATTATTATAGAGACAGCATATCTAGCTAGCCTGTCATAATATAATAGAGACAGCATATCTAGATGGTCTGTCATAATATAATAGAGACAGTAGATCTAGCTGGTCTGTCATATTATAATAGAGACAATAGATCTAGCTGGTCTGTCATATTATTATAGAGACAGTAGATCTAGCTGGTCTGTCATATTATAATAGATACAGTAAATCTAGCTGGTCTGTCATATTATTATAGAGACGGTAGATCTACCTGGTCTGTCGTAATATAATAGAGACAGTAGATCTAGCTGGTCTGTCATAATACAATAGAGACAGTAGATCTAGCTGGTCTGTCATATTATAATAGAGACAGTAGATCTAGCTGGTCGGTCACATTATAATAGAGACAGTAGATCTAGCTGGTCTGTCATAATATAATAGAGACAGCATATCTAGCTGGTCTGTCATATTATAATAGCGACAAGAGATCTAGCTGGTCTGTCATATTATAATAGAGACAGCATATCTAGCTGGCCTGTCATAATATAATAGAGACAGCATATCTAGCTGGTCTGTCATATTATTATAGAGACAGTCGATCTAGCTGGTCTGTCATATTATAATAGATACAGTATATCTAGATGGTTTGTCATAATATAATAGAGACAGTAGATCTAGCTGGTCTGTAATATTATAATAGAGACAGTAGATGGAGCTGGTCTGTCATAATACAATAGAGACAGTAGATCTAGCTGGTCTGTCATATTATAATAGAGACAGTAGATCTAGCTGGCCTGTCATAATATAATAGAGACAGCATATCTAGCTGGTCTGTCATATTATTATAGAGACAGTAGATCTAGCTGGTCTGTCATAATACAATAGAGACAGTAGATCTAGCTGGTCTGTCAAATAATAATAGAGACAGTAGATCTAGCTGGTCTGTCATATTATAATAGAGACAGTAGATCTAGCTGGTCTGTCATAATACAATAGAGACAGTAGATCTAGCTGGTCTGTCATATTATAATAGAGACAGTAGATCTAGCTGGCCTGTCATAATATAATAGAGACAGCATATCTAGCTGGTCTGTCATATTATTATAGAGACAGTAGATCTAGCTGGTCTGTCATAATACAATAGAGACAGTAAATCTAGCTGGTCTGTCAAATAATAATAGAGACAGTAGATCTAGCTGGTCTGTCATAATGTAATAGAGACAGCATATCTAGCTGGTCTGTCATGTTATAATAGCGACAATAGATCTAGCTGGTCTGTCATATTATAATAGAGACAGCATATCTAGCTGGCCTGTCATAATATAATAGAACCTTTATATCAATAGTGACAATAGATCTAGCTGGTCTGTCATATTATAATAGAGACAGCATATCTAGCTGGCCTGTCATAATATAATAGAGACAGCATATCTAGCTGGTCTGTCATATTATTATAGAGGACAGCATATCTAGCTAGCCTGTCATAATATAATAGAGACAGCATATCTAGATGGTCTGTCATAATATAATAGAGACAGTAGATCTAGCTGGTCTGTCATATTATAATAGAGACAATAGATCTAGCTGGTCTGTCATATTATTATAGAGACAGTAGATCTAGCTGGTCTGTCATATTATAATAGATACAGTAATCTAGCTGGTCTGTCATATTATTATAGAGACGGTAGATCTACCTGGTCTGTCGTAATATAATAGAGACAGTAGATCTAGCTGATTGTCATAATACAATAGAGACAGTAGATCCTGGCTGGTCTGTCATATTATAATAGAGACAGTAGATCTGGCTGGTGGAATGATTCACATTATAATAGAGACAGTAGATCTAGCTGGTCTGTCATAATATAATAGAGACAGCATATCTAGCTGGTCTGTCATATTATAATAGCGACAAGAGATCTAGCTGGTCTGTCGCTGTTATAATAGAGACAGCATATCTAGCTGGCCTGTCATAATATAATAGAACAGCATATCTAGCTGGTCTGTCATATTATTATAGAGACAGTCGATCTAGCTGGTCTGTCATATTATAATAGATACAGTATATCTAGATGGTTTGTCATAATATAATAGAGACAGTAGATCTAGCTGGTCTGTAATATTATAATAGAGACAGTAGATGGAGCTGGTCTGTCATAATACAATAGAGACAGTAGATCTAGCTGGTCTGTCATATTATAATAGAGACAGTAGATCTAGCTGGCCTGTCATAATATAATAGAGACAGTAGATCAGCTGGTCTGTCATAATATAATAGAGACAATACATCTAGCTGGTCTGTCATAATATAATAGAGACAGTAGATCTAGCTGGTCTGTCATATAATAATAGAGACAGTAAATCTAGCTGGTCTGTCATATTATTATGTAATCTATTATAATAGAGACAGTAGATGTCTGTCATAATATAATAGAGCTGGTAGCTGGTCTGTCATATTATAATAGAGACAGTAGATCTAATACAATAGAGACAGTAGATCTAGCTGGTCTGTCATAATATAATAGAGACAGTAGATCTAGCTGGTCTGTCTTCATCTAGCTGGTCTGTTATAATAGAGACAGTATATCTAGCTGGTCTGTCATAATATAATAGAGACAATACATCTAGCTGGTCTGTCATAATATAATAGAGACAGTAGATCTAGCTGGTCTGTCATATAATAATAGATCCAGTAAATCTAGCTGGTCTGTCATATTATTATAGAGACGGTAGATCTACCTGGTCTGTCGTAATATAATAGAGACAGTAGATCTAGCTGGTCTGTCATAATACAATAGAGACAGTAGATCTAGCTGGTCTGTCATATTATAATAGAGACAGTAGATCTAGCTGGTCCTTCACATTATAATAGAGACAGTAGATCTAGCTGGTCTGTCATAATATAATAGAGACAATACATCTAGCTGGTCTGTCATAATATAATAGAGACAGTAGATCTAGCTGGTCTGTCATATAATAATAGATCCAGTAAATCTAGCTGGTCTGTCATATTATTATAGAGACGGTAGATCTACCTGGTCTGTCGTAATATAATAGAGACAGTAGATCTAGCTGGTCTGTCATAATATAATAGAGACAGTAGATGTAGCTGGTCTGTCATATTATAATAGAGACAGTAGATCTAGCTGGTCTGTCATAATACAATAGAGACAGTAGATCTAGCTGGTCTGTCATAATACAATAGAGACAGTAGATCTAGCTGGTCTGTCATATTATAATAGAGACAGTAGATCTAGCTGGCCTGTCATAATATAATAGAGACAGCATATCTAGCTGGTCTGTCATATTATTATAGAGACAGTCGATCTAGCTGGTCTGTCATATTATAATAGATACAGTATATCTAGATGGTCTGTCATAATACAATAGAGACAGTAGATCTAGCTGGTATGTCATATTATAATAGAGACAGTAGATCTAGCTGGCCTGTCATAATATAATAGAGACAGCATATCTAGCTGGTCTGTCATATTATAGAGACAGTAGATCTAGCTGGTCTGTCATAATACAATAGAGACAGTAGATCTAGCTGGTCTGTCAAATAATAATAGAGACAGTAGATCTAGCTGGTCTGTCATAATGTAATAGAGACAGCATATCTAGCTGGTCTGTCATATTATAATAGCGACAATCGATCTAGCTGGTCTGTCATATTATAATAGAGACAGTAGATCTAGCTGGTCTGTCAAATAATAATAGAGACAGTAGATCTAGCTGGTCTGTCATAATGTAATAGAGACAGCATATCTAGCTGGCCTGTCATAATATAATAGAGACAGCATATCTAGCTGGTCTGTCATATTATTATAGAGACAGTCGATCTAGCTGGTCTGTCATATTATAATAGATACAGTATATCTAGATGGTCTGTCATAATATAATAGAGACAGTAGATCTAGCTGGTCTGTCATATTATTATAGACAGTATATCTAGCTGGTCTGTCATAATACAATAGAGACAGTAGATCTAGCTGGTCTGTCATATTATAATAGAGACAGTAGATCTAGCTGGTCGGTCACATTATAATAGAGACAGTAGATCTAGCTGGTCGGTCACATTATAATAGAGACAGTAGATCTAGCTGGCCTGTCATAATATAATAGAGACAGTAGATCTAGCTGGTCTGTCATATTATACTAGAGACAGTAGATCTAGCTGGTCTGTCATAATACAATAGAGACAGTAGATCTAGCTGGTCTGTCATATTATAATAGAGACAGTAGATCTAGCTGGCCTGTCATAATATAATAGAGACAGCATATCTAGCTGGTCTGTCATATTATTATAGAGACAGTAGATCTAGCTGGTCTGTCATAATACAATAGAGACAGTAGATCTAGCTGGTCTGTCATAATAATAGAGACAGTAGATCTAGCTGGTCTGTCATAATGTAATAGAGACAGCATATCTAGCTGGTCTGTCATGTTATAATAGCGACAATAGATCTAGCTGGTCTGTCATATTATAATAGAGACAGCATATCTAGCTGGCCTGTCATAATATAATAGAGACAGCATATCTAGCTGGTCTGTCATATTATTATAGAGACAGCATATCTAGCTGGCCTGTCATAATATAATAGAGACAGCATATCTAGATGGTCTGTCATAATAATAGAGACAGTAGATCTAGCTGGTCTGTCATATTATAATAGAGACAATAGATCTAGCTGGTCTGTCATATTATTATAGAGACAGTAGATCTAGCTGGTCTGTCATATTATAATAGATACAGTAAATCTAGCTGGTCTGTCATATTATTATAGAGACGGTAGATCTACCTGGTCTGTCGAATATGTAGAGACAGTAGATCTAGCTGGTCTGTCATAATACAATAGAGACAGTAGATCTAGCTGGTCTGTCATATTATAATAGTAGACAGCTGGTCTGTCATATTATAATAGAGACAGTAGATCTAGCTGGTCTGTCATAATACAATAGAGACAGTAGATCTAGCTGGTCTGTCATATTATAATAGAGACAGTAGATCTAGCTGGTCGGTCACATTATAATAGAGACAGTAGATCTAGCTGGCCTGTCATAATATAATAGAGACAGCATATCAGCTGGTCTGTCATATTATTATAGAGACAGTAGATCTAGCTGGTCTGTCATAATACAATAGAGACAGTAAATCTAGCTGGTCTGTCAAATAATAATAGAGACAGTAGATCTAGCTGGTCTGTCATAATGTAATAGAGACAGCATATCTAGCTGGTCTGTCATGTTATAATAGCGACAATAGATCTAGCTGGTCTGTCATATTATAATAGAGACAGCATATCTAGCTGGCCTGTCATAATATAATAGAGACAGCATATCAATAGTGACAATAGATCTAGCTGGTCTGTCATATTATAATAGAGACAGCATATCTAGCTGGCCTGTCATAATATAATAGAGACAGCATATCTAGCTGGTCTGTCATATTATTATAGAGACAGCATATCTAGCTAGCCTGTCATAATATAATAGAGACAGCATATCTAGATGGTCTGTCATAATATAATAGAGACAGTAGATCTAGCTGGTCTGTCATATTATAATAGAGACAATAGATCTAGCTGGTCTGTCATATTATTATAGAGACAGTAGATCTAGCTGGTCTGTCATATTATAATAGATACAGTAAATCTAGCTGGTCTGTCATATTATTATAGAGACGGTAGATCTACCTGGTCTGTCGTAATATAATAGAGACAGTAGATCTAGCTGGTCTGTCATAATACAATAGAGACAGTAGATCTAGCTGGTCTGTCATATTATAATAGAGACAGTAGATCTAGCTGGTCGGTCACATTATAATAGAGACAGTAGATCTAGCTGGTCTGTCATAATATAATAGAGACAGCATATCTAGCTGGTCTGTCATATTATAATAGAGACAAGAGATCTAGCTGGTCTGTCATATTATAATAGAGACAGCATATCTAGCTGGCCTGTCATAATATAATAGAGACAGCATATCTAGCTGGTCTGTCATATATTATAGAGACAGTCGATCTAGCTGGTCTGTCATATTATAATAGAGACAGTATATCTAGATGGTTTGTCATAATATAATAGAGACAGTAGATCTAGCTGGTCTGTCATATTATAATAGAGACAGTAGATCTAGCTGGTCTGTCATAATACAATAGAGACAGTAGATCTAGCTGGTCTGTCATATTATAATAGAGACAGTAGATCTAGCTGGCCTGTCATAATATAATAGAGACAGCATATCTAGCTGGTCTGTCATATTATTATAGAGACAGTAGATCTAGCTGGTCTGTCATAATACAATAGAGACAGTAGATCTAGCTGGTCTGTCAAATAATAATAGAGACAGTAGATCTAGCTGGTCTGTCATATTATAATAGAGACAGTAGATCTAGCTGGTCTGTCATAATACAATAGAGACAGTAGATCTAGCTGGTCTGTCATATTATAATAGAGACAGTAGATCTAGCTGGCCTGTCATAATATAATAGAGACAGCATATCTAGCTGGTCTGTCATATTATTATAGAGACAGTAGATCTAGCTGGTCTGTCATAATACAATAGAGACAGTAAATCTAGCTGGTCTGTCAAATAATAATAGAGACAGTAGATCTAGCTGGTCTGTCATAATGTAATAGAGACAGCATATCTAGCTGGTCTGTCATGTTATAATAGCGACAATAGATCTAGCTGGTCTGTCATATTATAATAGAGACAGCATATCTAGCTGGCCTGTCATAATATAATAGAGACAGCATATCAATAGTGACAATAGATCTAGCTGGTCTGTCATATTATAATAGAGACAGCATATCTAGCTGGCCTGTCATAATATAATAGAGACAGCATATCTAGCTGGTCTGTCATATTATTATAGAGACAGCATATCTAGCTAGCCTGTCATAATATAATAGAGACAGCATATCTAGATGGTCTGTCATAATATAATAGAGACAGTAGATCTAGCTGGTCTGTCATATTATAATAGAGACAATAGATCTAGCTGGTCTGTCATATTATTATAGAGACAGTAGATCTAGCTGGTCTGTCATATTATAATAGATACAGTAAATCTAGCTGGTCTGTCATATTATTATAGAGACGGTAGATCTACCTGGTCTGTCGTAATATAATAGAGACAGTAGATCTAGCTGGTCTGTCATAATACAATAGAGACAGTAGATCTAGCTGGTCTGTCATATTATAATAGAGACAGTAGATCTAGCTGGTCGGTCACATTATAATAGAGACAGTAGATCTAGCTGGTCTGTCATAATATAATAGAGACAGCATATCTAGCTGGTCTGTCATATTATAATAGCGACAAGAGATCTAGCTGGTCTGTCATATTATAATAGAGACAGCATATCTAGCTGGCCTGTCATAATATAATAGAGACAGCATATCTAGCTGGTCTGTCATATTATTATAGAGACAGTCGATCTAGCTGGTCTGTCATATTATAATAGATACAGTATATCTAGATGGTTTGTCATAATATAATAGAGACAGTAGATCTAGCTGGTCTGTAATATTATAATAGAGACAGTAGATGGAGCTGGTCTGTCATAATACAATAGAGACAGTAGATCTAGCTGGTCTGTCATATTATAATAGAGACAGTAGATCTAGCTGGCCTGTCATAATATAATAGAGACAGCATATCTAGCTGGTCTGTCATATTATTATGAGACAGTAGATCTAGCTGGTCTGTCATAATACAATAGAGACAGTAGATCTAGCTGGTCTGTCAAATAATAATAGAGACAGTAGATCTAGCTGGTCTGTAATATTATAATAGAGACAGTAGATGGAGCTGGTCTGTCATATTACAATCAGAGACAGTAGATCTAGCTGGTCTGTCATATTATAATAGAGACAGTAGATCTAGCTGGTCCCTTCACATTATAATAAGAGACAGTAGATCTAGCTGGTCTGTCATAATATAATAGAGACAATACATCTAGCTGGTCTGTCATAATATAATAGAGACAGTAGATCTAGCTGGTCTGTCATATAATAATAGATCCAGTAAATCTAGCTGGTCTGTCATATTATTATAGAGACGGTAGATCTACCTGGTCTGTCGTAATATAATGGGAGATAGTGCAGATCTAGCTGGTCTGTCATAATATAATAGAGACAGTAGATGTAGCTGGTCTGTCATATTATAATAGAGACAGTAGATCTAGCTGGTCTGTCATAATACAATAGAGACAGTAGATCTAGCTGGTCTGTCATAATACAATAGAGACAGTAGATCTAGCTGGTCTGTCAAATAATAATAGAGACAGTAGATCTAGCTGGTCTGTCATAATGTAATAGAGACAGCATATCTAGCTGGCCTGTCATAATATAATAGAGACAATACATCTAGCTGGTCTGTCATAATATAATAGAGACAGTAGATCTAGCTGGTCTGTCATATAATAATAGATCCAGTAAATCTAGCTGGTCTGTCATATTATTATAGAGACGGTAGATCTACCTGGTCTGTCGTAATATAATAGAGACAGTAGATCTAGCTGGTCTGTCATAATACAATAGAGACAGTAGATCTAGCTGGTCTGTCATATTATAATAGAGACAGTAGATCTAGCTGGTCCTTCACATTATAATAGAGACAGTAGATCTAGCTGGTCTGTCATAATATAATAGAGACAATACATCTAGCTGGTCTGTCATAATATAATAGAGACAGTAGATCTAGCTGGTCTGTCATATAATAATAGATCAGTAAATCTAGCTGGTCTGTCATATTATTATAGAGACGGTAGATCTACCTGGTCTGTCGTAATATAATAGAGACAGTAGATCTAGCTGGTCTGTCATAATATAATAGAGACAGTAGATGTAGCTGGTCTGTCATATTATAATAGAGACAGTAGATCTAGCTGGTCTGTCATAATACAATAGAGACAGTAGATCTAGCTGGTCTGTCATAATACAATAGAGACAGTAGATCTAGCTGGTCTGTCATATTATAATAGAGACAGTAGATCTAGCTGGCCTGTCATAATATAATAGAGACAGCATATCTAGCTGGTCTGTCATATTATTATAGAGACAGTCGATCTAGCTGGTCTGTCATATTATAATAGATACAGTATATCTAGATGGTCTGTCATAATACAATAGAGACAGTAGATCTAGCTGGTATGTCATATTATAATAGAGACAGTAGATCTAGCTGGCCTGTCATAATATAATAGAGACAGCATATCTAGCTGGTCTGTCATATTATTATAGAGACAGTAGATCTAGCTGGTCTGTCATAATACAATAGAGACAGTAGATCTAGCTGGTCTGTCATAATAATAGAGACAGTAGATCTAGCTGGTCTGTCATAATGTAATAGAGACAGCATATCTAGCTGGTCTGTCATATTATAATAGCGACAATCGATCTAGCTGGTCTGTCATATTATAATAGAGACAGTAGATCTAGCTGGTCTGTCAAATAATAATAGAGACAGTAGATCTAGCTGGTCTGTCATAATGTAATAGAGACAGCATATCTAGCTGGCCTGTCATAATATAATAGAGACAGCATATCTAGCTGGTCTGTCATATTATTATAGAGACAGTCGATCTAGCTGGTCTGTCATATTATAATAGATACAGTATATCTAGATGGTCTGTCATAATATAATAGAGACAGTAGATCTAGCTGGTCTGTCTTATTATTATAGACAGTATATCTAGCTGGTCTGTCATCTACAATAGAGACAGTAGATCTAGCTGGTCTGTCATATTATAATAGAGACAGTAGATCTAGCTGGTAGGTCACATTATAATAGAGACAGTAGATCTAGCTGGTCGGTCACATTATAATAGAGACAGTAGATCTAGCTGGCCTGTCATAATATAATAGAGACAGTAGATCTAGCTGGTCTGTCATATTATACTAGAGACAGTAGATCTAGCTGGTCTGTCATAATACAATAGAGACAGTAGATCTAGCTGGTCTGTCATATTATAATAGAGACAGTAGATCTAGCTGGCCTGTCATAATATAATAGAGACAGCATATCTAGCTGGTCTGTCATATTATTATAGAGACAGTAGATCTAGCTGGTCTGTCATAATACAATAGAGACAGTAGATCTAGCTGGTCTGTCAAATAATAATAGAGACAGTAGATCTAGCTGGTCTGTCATAATGTAATAGAGACCCAGCATATCTAGCTGGTCTGTCATGTTATAATAGCGACAATAGATCTAGCTGGTCTGTCATATTATAATAGAGACAGCATATCTAGCTGGCCTGTCATAATATAATAGAGACAGCATATCTAGCTGGTCTGTCATATTATTATAGAGACAGCATATCTAGCTGGCCTGTCATAATATAATAGAGACAGCATATCTAGATGGTCTGTCATATTATTATAGAGACGGTAGATCTACCTGGTCTGTCGTAATATTATATAGTAGATCAGTTGGCCTGTCATAATATTAATAGAGACAGTAGATCTAGCTGGTCTGTCATATTATAATAGAGACAGGAAACTAGCTGGTCGGTCACATATAATAGAGACAGCAGACTAGCCGGTCTGGTCATGCACATACAGTATATTGCAGATCTAGCTGGTCTATTGTTAATGTACAGAGACAGCATATCTAGCTGGTCTGTCATATTATAATAGCGACAAGAGATCTAGCTGGTCTGTCATATTATAATAGAGTCAGCATATCTAGCTGGCCTGTCATAATATACGAGACAGCATATCTAGCTGGTCTGTCATATTATAGAGATAGTAGATCTAGCTGGTCGGTCACATTATAATAGAGACAGTAGATCTAGCTGGCCTGTCATAATATAATAGAGACAGCATATCTAGCTGGTCTGTCATATTATTATAGAGACAGTAGATCTAGCTGGTCTGTCATAATACAATAGAGACAGTAAATCTAGCTGGTCTGTCAAATAATAATAGAGACAGTAGATCTAGCTGGTCTGTCATAATGTAATAGAGACAGCATATCTAGCTGGTCTGTCATGTTATAATAGCGACAATAGATCTAGCTGGTCTGTCATATTATAATAGAGACAGCATATCTAGCTGGCCTGTCATAATATAATAGAGACAGCATATCAATAGTGACAATAGATCTAGCTGGTCTGTCATATTATAATAGAGACAGCATATCTAGCTGGCCTGTCATAATATAATAGAGACAGCATATCTAGCTGGTCTGTCATATTATTATAGAGACAGCATATCTAGCTAGCCTGTCATAATATAATAGAGACAGCATATCTAGATGGTCTGTCATAATATAATAGAGACAGTAGATCTAGCTGGTCTGTCATAATGTAATAGAGACAATAGATCTAGCTGGTCTGTCATATTATTATAGAGACAGTAGATCTAGCTGGTCTGTCATATTATAATAGAGACAGTAGATCTAGCTGGTCTGTCATATTATAATAGAGACAGTAGATCTAGCTGGTCTGTCATATTATAATAGAGACAGTAGATCTAGCTGGCCTGTCATAATACAATAGAGACAGTATATCTAGCTGGTCTGTCATAATATAATAGAGACAGTAGATCTAGCTGGTCTGTCATATTATAATAGAGACAGTAGATCTAGCTGGTCTGTCATATTATTATAGAGACAGTAGATCTAGCTGGTCTGTCATATTATAATAGATGACAGTAAATCTAGCTGGTCTGTCATATTATTATAGAGACGGTAGATCTACCTGGTCTGTCGTAATATAATAGAGACAGTAGATCTAGCTGGTCTGTCATAATATAATAGAGACAGTAGATCTAGCTGGTCTGTCATATTATAATAGAGACAGTAGATGTAGCTGGTCTGTCATATTATAATAGAGACAGTAGATCTAGCTGGTCTGTCATAATACAATAGAGACAGTAGATCTAGCTGGTCTGTCATATTATAATAGAGACAGTAGATCTAGCTGGTCGGTCACATTATAATAGAGACAGTAGATCTAGCTGGCCTGTCATAATATAATAGAGACAGCATATCTAGCTGGTCTGTCATATTATTATAGAGACAGTAGATCTAGCTGGTCTGTCATAATACAATAGAGACAGTAAATCTAGCTGGTCTGTCAAATAATAATAGAGACAGTAGATCTAGCTGGTCTGTCATAATGTAACAGAGACAGCATATCTAGCTGGTCT
>NW_026289910.1:0-10000 GCF_023373465.1 Oncorhynchus keta
TTGGTCACATAGATGTTCAAATTATGGTTAGCAGATGGTATTGGTCACATACACATGGTTAACAGATGTTATTGGTCACATGGCGCGTTCTTCCACAACACTGTCTGTGTGGGTGGACCATTTAATTTGATCAGTGATGTGTATGCATTGAGGAACTTGAAGCTTTCCACCTTCTCCACTTGATCCCGTCAACGTGGGTAGGAGGGGTGCTCCCTCCTGCTGTTTCCATCCACCAGACAGGTGTGGCAGATCAAGAAGCTGATTAAACAGCATGATCATTACACTTTGTGTGCTGGGGACAATAATAAAAGGCCACTTTTCAAGTGTGCAGTTTTTGTCACAACACAATAATAACTAATCGCTCAAGTCAAGTGTACCCAAGTTTTGAGGGAGTGTGCAATTGGCTGACTGCTTGATGTCCACCATTACTGTTGATTGATCATATCTCGACCATATGCTGCCACCAGCAACCGGCCTCATGTGTAACCCGCCAACCCAGGACATCCACATCCGGGCTTCTTCACCTGTGGGATTGTCTGGGGGGAGTGGGAGGGGAAGTATTTATTTCTGTAATGAAGCCAGACAGGGGAAAAACTCATTCTGATTGGCTAGGCTCCCCAGTGGGTGGGCCTATGGCCTGGCTGCCAGGTGGGTGGGCCTGGCCTGGCTGCCAGGTGGGTGGAGCCTATGGCCTGGCTGCCAGGTGGGTGGGCTATGGCCTGGCTGCCAGGTGGGTGGAGCCTATGGCCTGGCTGCCAGGTGGGTGAGCCTATGGCCTGGCTGCCAGGTGGGTGGGCCTATGGGCTGGCTGCCAGGTGGGTGGGCCTATGGCCTGGCTGCCAGGTGGGTGAGACCCTATGGCCTGGCTCCCAGTGGGTGGGCCTATGGCCTGGCTCCCCAGTGGGTGGGCCTATGGGCTGGCTGCCAGGTGGGTGGGCCTATGGCCTGGCTGCCAGGTGGGTGGGCCTATGGCCTGGCTCCCCAGTGGGTGGGCCTGGCCTGGCTCCCCAGTGGGTGGGCCTATGGCCTGGCTGCCAGGTGGGTGGGCCTATGGCCTGGCTGCCAGGTAGGTGGGCTTATGGCCTCCCCAGGCCCACCCATGACTTCACCCTTCTCATTCTAAACCTCTTGTCTCTCTCAGAGTGAAGATGTGTATGGGTCGTATGACGCCGTGCCTCAGGAGCAGTTTGCTGAGTTCTACTAGGACTGGGAAGCTGACTGAGACCAAGACAGAGGGACAGACCCTGTTCCCTGCCACAGAGGTAATGCACAAACACACACTTGGGGGAGGGAGGAGGGAAAACACACTGTAAACTCAACCCCATATTTTGTTTTATTTTCCTTGTGTACTTTAACTATTTGCACATCGTTACAACACTGTATATAGACATAATATGACATTTGAAATGTTTATTATTTTGGTACTTTTGTGAGTGTAATGTTCACTGTTAATTTGTCATGTTTATTTACATTTTGTTTATATATTTCACTTGCTTTAGTAATGTTAACATGTGTTTCCCATGCCAATAAAGCCGAGGGAGGGAGGGAGGGAGGGACTGTTCTAGTACCTCGCCAATTAATTGATATATATGTTGAAAGGGTGGGGCTTAAGCTGCATCCCTGTCTCACCCACGGCCTTGTGGGAAGAAATGTGTGTTTTGCCTATTTTAACCGCACACTTGTTGTTTGTGTACATGGATGTTATAATGTTGTTTTCCTCTTTCCACTTTCCATCAGTATAGCAGACCCTGATGCCAAATTGAGTCAAACATTTTTAAAATCAACAAAGCATGAGAAGACTTTGTGTTTTGGTTTGTTTGGTTGTCAATTAGGGTGTGCAGCAGGGTGAATGTGTGGTCTGTTGTTCGGTAATTTGGTAAAGCCAATTTGACATTTTGTTCAGTACATTGTTTTCGCTGAGGAAGCGGGACAAGTCTGCTGTTATTGATAATGCAGAGGATCTTCCTAAGGTTGCTGTTGACCCATATCCCCCAGTAGTTATCGGGGTCACATTTGGTTCCAAATATGGAAGAAGATGCCAGAGCTGAGGATGATGTTGAAGAGTTTAAGTATAGCCAATTGGAATTTGTGGTCTGTGTATTTTATCATTTCATTGAGGATACCATCAACACCACAGGCCTTTTTGGGTTGGAGGGTTTGTATTTTGTCCTGTAGCTCATTCAAGGGAATTGGAGAATCCAGTGGGTTCTGGAATCCAGTGGGTTCTGGAATCCAGTGGGTTCTAGTAGACTTTAATAGTTGATTCAAGATTTTGTTGTTGATTTTGTATATATTTTGCAATTCATTCTTTGTCAAGGCTAAAAGGAGAAGTGGTTTACCCAAACATCTCCGTTTTACGTTATTATTTGTTGTTTGTTTCAGTTTCCAATTTTTAAAAATGGTTAGATTCTATGGTTTCTACTAAGAGCTGATTTCTGATTTCCTTCTTTTTCCATAGTTTATTTCTGTATTGATTTTCTCCATAGTGAAGGGAGTAGACTCGGGTTTTAGATTTGATAGGGAAGCTGAAGGTCAAATATACTGTTTTAGATGTTCTACCTTCACTATTACAGTGAAACCTCTAGGACATTGTCTAGAAGGGATTGAATTTGTTGTTGCCTAATTGTTTTTGGTAGGTTTTCCACACTACTCTCCTTCCATCTATAACATTTCTTATTATTACTCATTTACTTTGGCTTTAATGCCTCATGATTGAGTAATGCTCTTTTCAAATAGACTGATATTTGCTTATGTTGTCGTAGTTGTGCCTGAAGGGGGCATATGGGGGAGGGAATGCTGTCACCTCCAGGTAGGTGTTGTCCCCTGTGTGCTGAGGTGTCAGGTTCTTGTCCAGTTCTGGCATTTAGGTCGCCACAGACTAGTACATGTCCCTGGGCCTGGAAATGATTGATCTCCCCCTCTAGGATGGAGAAGCTGTCTTCATTAAAGTGTAGAGTTCTATCAGAGGGGGATATAGGGGATTCTAGTGGGGGGATATAGGGGATTCTAGTGGGGGATATAGGGATTCTAGTGGGGGATATAGGGGATTCTAGTGGGAGGGATATAGGGGGATTCTAGGTGGGGGATATAGGGGATTCTAGTGGGGATATAGGGGATTCAGGGGATTAAGTGGGGGATATAGGGGATTCTAGTGGGGGATATAGGGATTCTAGTGGGGGGGATATAGGGGGATTCTAGTGGGGGGTATAGGGGATTCTAGTGGGGGATATAGGGGATTCTAGTGGGGATATAGGGGGATTCTAGTGGGGGGGATATAGGGGATTCTAGTGGGGGATACAGAGGTATTCTGATGGGGGATATAGGGGATTCTAGTGGGAGGGGATATAGGGTTCTAGTGGGGGATATAGGGGGATTCTGGTGGAGATTCTGGTGGGGGATATAGGGGATTCTGAGTGGGGGGATATAGGGATTCTGAGTGGGGGGGGATATAGGGGATTCTGGTGGGGATATAGGGGATTCATAGTGGGGGGATATAGGGGGATTCTAGTGGGGGGATATAGGGGATTCTAGTGGGGGGATATAGGATTAGTGGGGGATATAGGGGATTCTAGTGGGGGATATAGGGGGATTCTAGTGGGGGGATATAGGGGATTCTGGTGGGGGGATATAGGGGATTCTAGTGAGGGGGGATATAGGGGATTCTAGTGGGGATATAGGGGATTCTAGTGATATAGGGGGATAGTAGGGGGATTCTAATTGGGGGGATATAGGGGATTCTAGTGAGGGGGATATAGGGGATTCTGAGTGGGGGATATAGGTAGCACACAGGAGGACATCATTTACATTCAAACGGCTCTCCTGTAAAGTCGTGACTTGCGACATACGCCTAGTTTCCTGAATCGGGTAGCATATCTTGCTGTCTGATATGGGGAGGCCAATATAGTGTGTGGTCAGGGTTTGTTTGGGGGTATTAGCTGACTGGGATGTAGCTGGGGATGCTGTGGTCTAGGTGTAGGTCCTCAGGGCGTGGGTTCTCTCGGTGCAGGTCCTTCAGGAGGAGGTCTTGCAGGTCTGGGAGGGTCTCCAGCTGGTCTGGGTTGGGTGCCCGTTGCTCCTGTTTGAGGTGCTCGGACTGTCATTCGCCCGCTGTATGGTGGCAGGTAGAAAGTAGTCCTGGTGGTAGACCTGGTCATTCACCCGCTGTATGGGGGCAGGGAGAAAGTAGTCCTGGTGGTAGACCTGGTCATTCACCCGCTGTATGGTGGCAGGGAGAAAGTAGTCCTGGGTGGAGGGACCTGGTCATTCACCCGCTGTATGGGGAGCAGGTAGAAAGTAGTCCTGGGTGGAGGGACCTGGTCATTCGCCCCGCTGTATGGGAGCAGGTAGAAAGTAGTCCTGGGTGGAGGGACCTGGTCATTCACCCGCTGTATGGTGGCAGGGAGAAAGTAGTCCTGGGTGGAGGGACCTGGTCATTCACCCGCTGTATGGGGGCAGGGAGAAAGTAGTCCTGGGTGGAGGGACCTGGTCATTCACCCGCTGTATGGTGGCAGGGAGAAAGTAGTCCTGGGTGGAGGGACCTGGTCATTCACCCGCTGTATGGGGGCAGGGAGAAAGTAGTCCTGGGTGGAGGGACCTGGTCATTCACCCGCTGTATGGTGGCAGGGAGAAAGTAGTCCTGGGTGGAGGGACCTGGTCATTCACCCGCTGTATGGTGGCAGGGAGAAAGTAGTCCTGGGTGGAGTGGTAGACCTGGTCATTCACCCGCTGTATGGTGGCAGGGAGAAAGTAGTCCTGGTGGTAGACCTGGTCATTCACCCGCTGTATGGTGGCAGGGAGAAAGTAGTCCTGGGTGGAGGGACCTGGTCATTCACCCGCTGTATGGTGGCAGGTAGAAAGTAGTCCTGGGTGGAGGGACCTGGTCATTCACCCGCTGTATGGTGGCAGGGAGAAAGTAGTCCTGGGTGGAGGGACCTGGTCATTCACCCGCTGTATGGTGGCAGGGAGAAAGTAGTCCTGGGTGGAGGGACCTGGTCATTCACCCGCTGTATGGTGGCAGGGAGAAAGTAGTCCTGGGTGGAGGGACCTGGTCATTCACCCGCTGTATGGTGGCAGGGAGAAAGTAGTCCTGGGTGGAGGGACCTGGTCATTCACCCGCTGTATGGTGGCAGGGAGAAAGTAGTCCTGGGTGGAAGACCTGGTCATTCACCCGCTGTATGGTGGCAGGGAGAAAGTAGTCCTGGGTGGAGGGACCTGGTCATTCACCCGCTGTATGGTGGCAGGTAGAAAGTAGTCCTGGTGGTAGACCTGGTCATTCACCCGCTGTATGGTGGCAGGGAGAAAGTAGTCCTGGGTGGAGGGACCTGGTCATTCACCCGCTGTATGGTGGCAGGTAGAAAGTAGTCCTGGGTGGAGTGGTAGACCTGGTCATTCACCCGCTGTATGGTGGCAGGTAGAAAGTGTTTTGATGGTAGCTCTCTCTCTTGGTAGAGTTCAGCTTTAGTCCCTCCTCTCTCTCTTGGTAGAGTTCAGCTTTAGTCCCTCCTCCTCTCTCTTGGTAGAGTTCAGCTTTAGTCCCTCCTCCTCTCTCTTGGTAGAGTTCAGCTTTGCTCTCTCAGCTGTCTCACTCGCTCACTCTCTTCTCCTCTCTTCTCCTCTCTTCTCCTCTCTTCTCCTCGCTCTCTCTCGTTCTTTTGTTTTCTCTCGTTCTTTTGTTCTCTCTTGTTCTCTCGCTCTCTCTCGTTCTCGCTCTCTCGTTCTCGCTCTCTCTCTCTCGCTCGTTCTCTCGCTCTCGATCTCTCGCCCTATCACATAGTGCTTGAGGTACTTTAAACACTTAATTTTGGAAATTCAAGTACTGGATTATCTTGAAAACCAGACATTATCTCAAGTTGGTACTTCACAAGTACTCGATTTATAATGAGGAGAACAGAAAACGATCGAATATGTTCATATGAAAAATGTATTGGTCTTGAAAATTAATTTCCAAGCAAACTACTGAGTTGTATTTCCCGAAGTGTTTCGCTCTCTTGTTGTCGCTCATTCTACCCACAATGCCACTCAGTCAGGCAGGTACAGAACTGACTGATTAGATGCCGCCAAAGGTTACATTGGGAGCTGAAATGCCGGGCAAATGTGGATCCTGTCTGGCAAGATGTTGATGTTTATGAATGGGTTTTGCCAGACCCAACCAGGGATGTAGTGGAAAGGAAATGGCGTTTACTCACTGTTTTATTTTGTTAATGATAGTTTAGCCACTAATTATTGCATTCCCGGTGTTCATCTCTCCCTTGATGGTAGAGTTCAGCTTTAGTCCCTCCTCTCTCTCTCTTGATGGTAGAGTTCAGCTTTAGTCCCTCCTCTCTCTCTCTTGATGGTAGAGTTCAGCTTTAGTCCCTCCTCTCTCTCTCTTGATGGTTGAGTTCAGCTTTAGTCCCTCCTCCTTCTCTCTCTTGATGGTAGAGTTCAGCTTTAGTCCCTCCTCTCTCTTGATGGTTGAGTTCAGCTTTAGTCCCTCCTCTCTCTCTTGATGGTAGAGTTCAGCTTTAGTCTCTCCTCTCTCTCTCTTGATGGTAGAGTTCAGCTTTAGTCCCTCCTCCTCTCTCTTGATGGTAGAGTTCAGCTTTAGTCCCTCCTCTCTCTTGATGGTTCAGCTTTAGTCCATCCTCCTCCTCTCTCTCTCTCTTGATGGTAGAGTTCAGCTTTAGTCCATCCTCCTCCCTCTCTCTCTCTTGATGGTAGAGTTCAGCTTTAGTCATCCTCCTCCTCCCCCTCTCTCTCTTGATGGTAGAGTTCAGCTTTAGTCCCTCCTCCTCCTCCCTCTCTCTCTCTTGATGGTAGAGTTCAGCTTTAGTCCCTCCTCCTCTCTCTCTCTTGATGGTAGAGTTCAGCTTTAGTCCCTCCTCCTCTCTCTCTCTTGATGGTGGAGTTCAGCTTTAGTCCCTCCTCTCTCTCTTGATGGAAGAGTTCAGCTTTAGTCCCTCTTCTCTCTCTTGATGGTGGAGTTCAGCTTTAGTCCCTCCTCCTCTCTCTCTCTCTCTCTCTTGATGGTAGAGTTCAGCTTTAGTCCCTCCTCTCTCTCTTGATGGTGGAGTTCAGCTTTAGTCCCTCCTCCTCTCTCTCTTGATGGTGGAGTTCAGCTTTAGTCCCTCCTCCTCTCTCTTGATGGTGGAGTTCAGCTTTAGTCCCTCCTCTCTCTCTTGATGGTAGAGTTCAGCTTTAGTCCCTCCTCTCTCTCTTGATGGTAGAGTTCAGCTTTAGTCCCTCCTCCTCTCTCTCTCTTGATGGTAGAGTTCAGCTTTAGTCCCTCCTCCTCTCTCTCTCTCTCTCTCTCTTGATGGTAGAGTTCAGCTTTAGTCCCTCCTCTCTCTCTTGATGGTGGAGTTCAGCTTTAGTCCCTCCTCCTCTCTCTCTTGATGGTGGAGTTCAGCTTCAGTCCCTCCTCCTCTCTCTTGATGGTGGAGTTCAGCTTTAGTCCCTCCTCTCTCTCTTGATGGTAGAGTTCAGCTTTAGTCCCTCCTCTCTCTCTTGATGGTAGAGTTCAGCTTTAGTCCTCCTCTCTCTCTTGATGGTAGAGTTCAGCTTTAGTCCCTCCTCCTCTCTCTCTCTCTTGATGGTAGAGTTCAGCTTTAGTCCCTCCTCCTCTCTCTTGATGGTGGGTTCAGCTTTAGTCCTCCTCTCTCTCTTGATGGAAGAGTTCAGCTTTAGTCCCTCTTCTCTCTTGATGGTGGAGTTCAGCTTTAGTCCCTCCTCTCTCTCTCTCTCTCTCTCTCTTGATGGTAGAGTTCAGCTTTAGTCCCTCCTCTCTCTCTTGATGGTGGAGTTCAGCTTTAGTCCCTCCTCCTCTCTCTTGATGGTGGAGTTCAGCTTTAGTCCCTCCTCCTCTCTCTCTTGATGGTGGAGTTCAGCTTTAGTCCCTCCTCCTCTCTCTCTTGATGGTGGAGTTCAGCTTTAGTCCTCTCTCCCTTGATGGTAGAGTTCAGCTTTAGTCACTCCTCTCTCTCTATTGATGGTAGAGTTCAGCTTTAGTCCCTCCTCTCTCTCTCTCCCTCTCTCTCTTGATGGTAGAGTTCAGCTTTAGTCCCTCCTCCTCTCTCTCTTGATGGTGGAGTTCAGCTTTAGTCCCTCCTCTCTCTTGATGGTAGAGTTCAGATTTAGTCCCTCCTCTCCCTTGATGGTAGAGTTCAGCTTTAGTCCCTCCTCCTCCCCCTCTCTCTCTTGGTGGTAGAGTTCAGCTTTAGTCCCTCTTCCTCATCTCTCTTGATGGTAGAGTTCAGCTTTAGTCCCTCTTCCTCTCTCTCTTGATGGTAGAGTTCAGCTTTAGTCCCTCCTCCTCTCTCTTGATGGTAGAGTTCAGCTTTAGTCCCTCCTCTCTCTCTTGATGGTAGAGTTCAGCTTTAGTCCCTCTTCCTCTCTCTTGATGGTAGAGTTCAGCTTTAGTCCCTCTTCCTCTCTCTTGATGGTAGAGTTCAGCTTTAGTCCCTCTTCCTCTCTCTTGATGGTAGAGTTCAGCTTTAGTCCTCTTCCTCTCTCTTGATGGTAGAGTTCAGCTTTAGTCCCTCTTCCTCTCTCTTGATGGTAGAGTTCAGCTTTAGTCCCTCTTCCTCTCTCTTGATGAGTAGAGTTCAGCTTTAGTCCCTCTTCCTCTCTCTTGATGGTAGAGTTCAGCTTTAGTCCCTCTTCCTCTCTCTTGATGGTAGAGTTCAGCTTTAGTCCCTCCTCTCTCTCTCTCTCGATGGTAGAGTTCAGGTTTAGTCCCTCCTCCTCTCTCTTGATGGTAGAGTTCAGCTTTAGTCCCTCCTCTCTCTCTCTTGATGGTAGAGTTCAGCTTTAGTCCCTCCTCTCTCTCTCTTGATGGTAGAGTTCAGATTTAGTCCCTCCTCTCTCTCTCTCTATGGTAGAGTTCAGCTTTAGTCCCTCCTCCTCCCCCTCTCTCTCTTGATGGTAGAGTTCAGCTTTAGTCCCTCCTCCTCCCCCTCTCTCTCGATGGTAGTTCAGCTTTAGTCCCTCCTCCTCCCTCCTCTCTCTCTTGATGGTAGAGTTCAGCTTTAGTCCCTCCTCCTCCCCCTCTCTCTCTTGATGGTAGAGTTCAGCGTTTGTCCCTCCTCCTCCCTCCCTCTCCCCTCCCTCTCTCTCTTGATGGTAGAGTTCAGCTTTAGTCCCTCCTCTCTCTCCCTCTCTCCTTCCCACCGCTCCCCCTCTCCTCCACACTCTCTCTCAATTAAATGTCAGTTGTAAGGTCTTTACATAGGGAAACATGAAATGTTAACATTTCCAAAGCAAGTGAAGTCCCCACTCTTTCTCAGGTCAATTCAAGGGTCTTTATTATGCATGGGAAACATATGTTACCGTTTCCTGTCTCTCTCTCTCTCTCAGTACTGCTGCAGCTGGCCAGTGATGCCTTTCCCAGAGACATGACCCTGGCTCTGGCCTATCTCCTGGCTCTGCCGCAGGTAACACACACGCTCTGCTCTCTGATTGGTCAGTTACATTCATCCGTATGCTGACCTCTTTTCACCTGTATACTCCACACTGGTACCCCCAGGTCCTGGATGCTAACAGGTGTTTTGAGAAGCAGTCCCACTCGGCCCTGTCCCTGCAGCTAGCAGCCTACTACTATAGTCTACAGATCTACAACTACCTGGTCCCATGCCTCAAGGCCAGCACACACACTCTCTACAGGGTGAGTACACGGTGTGTTTGAGGTGTGTTTGACGTGTGTTTGAGGTGTGTTTGAGGTGTGTGTAGTTCAGCCTACTACTATAGCCATAGGTGTGGTGTCTAATGAGCTAAGCTTCCCAAAACAGTCCATAAAACGGACCTACGGGGTTCTACGTTGTTGATAGTGTCGTATGAAACGGACCTACGGGGTTCTACGTTGTTGATGGTGTCGTGTGAAACGGACCTACGGGGTTCTCGTTGTTGATAGTGTCGTGTGAAACGGACCTGCGGGGTTCTCGTTGTTGATAGTGTCGTGTGAAACGGACCTACTGGGTTCTACGTTGTTGATAGTGTCGGTGTGAAACGGACCTACGGGGTTCTA
>NW_026289911.1:0-5377 GCF_023373465.1 Oncorhynchus keta
ATTGTGTAGTCTAGAGCGATTTTCTAGGTTAGCTAGCCAGCTATTGTCGTTCTTTTAGCAACGTAAAGTAATCAACACTGCTAGCTAGCCAGCTAGCCCCGAATAGCAACACTGTAGAAACTATTACACTCAACGGAACGACTTGATTAGTGTAGTGGTAACCAAAGCAGCCACTGCCAGCTAGCCTACAAAGTCAACAACGCAGCCACTGCCAGCTAGCCTACTTCAGCAGTACTGTATCATTTGAATCATTTTAGTCAATAAGATTCTTGCTACGTAAGCTTAACTTTCTGAACATTCGAGACGTGTAGTCCACTTGTCATCCAATCTCCTTGCATTAGCGTATCCTCTTCTGTAGCCTGTCAACTATGTGTCTGTCTATCCCTGTTCTCTCCTCTCTGCACAGACCATACAAACGCTCCACACCGCGTGCCGCGCACCTAATCTGGTGGTCCCAGCGCACGACCCACGTGGAGTTCCAGGTCTCCGGTAGCCTCTGGAACTGCCGATCTGCGGCCAACAAGGCAGAGTTCATCTCAGCCTATGCCTCCCTCCAGTCCCTCGACTTCTTGGCACTGACGGAAACATGGATCACCACAGATAACACTGCTACTCCTACTGCTCTCTCTTCGTCCGCCCACGTGTTCTCGCACACCCGAGAGCTTCTGGTCAGCGGGGTGGTGGCACCGGGATCCTCATCTCTCCCAAGTGGTCATTCTCTCTTTCTCCCCTTACCCATCTGTCTATCGCCTCCATTGAATTCCATGCTGTCACAGTTACCAGCCCTTTCAAGCTTAACATCCTTATCATTATATCGCCCTCCAGGTCCCCTCGGAGAGTTCATCCAATGAGCTTGATGCCTTGATAAGCTCCTTTCCTGAAGGACGGCTCACCTCTCCTCACAGTTCTGGGCGACTTTAACCTCCCCACGTCTACCTTTGACTCATTCCTCTCTGCCTCCTTCTTTCCACTCCTCTCCTCTTTTGACCTCACCCCTCTCACCTTCCCCCCCTACTCACAAGGCAGGCAATACGCTCGACCTCATCTTTACTAGATGCTGTTCTTCCACTAACCTCATTGCAACTCCCTCCAAGTCTCCGACCACTACCTTGTATCCTTTTCCCTCTCGCTCTCATCCAACACTTCCCACACTGCCCCTACTCGGATGGTATCGCGCCGTCCCAACCTTCGCTCTCTCTCCCCCGCTACTCTCTCCTCTTCCATCCTATCATCTCTTCCCTCTGCTCAAACCTTCTCCAACCTATCTCCTGATTCTGCCTCCTCAACCCTCCTCTCCTCCCTTTCTGCATCCTTTGACTCTCTATGTCCCCTATCCTCCAGGCCGGCTCGGTCCTCCCCTCCCGCTCCGTGGCTCGACGACTCATTGCGGGCTCACCAGAACAGGGCTCCGGGCAGCCGAGCGGAAATGGAGGGAAGCTTCGCCTCCCTGCGGACCTGGCATCCTTTCACTCCCTCCTCTCTACATTTTCCTCCTCTGTCTCTGCTGCTAAGCCACTTTCTACCACTCTAAATTCCAAGCATCTGCCTCTAACCCTAGAGTCTTTGCCACCTTCTCCTCCCTCCTGAATCCCCCCTCCTCCCCTCTCTGCAGATGACTTAGTCAGCCATTTTGAAAGAGGTCGGCGACATCCGATCCTCGTTTGCTAAGTCAAGCGACACCGCTCAGTTCTGCTCACACTGCCCCTACCCTGTGCTCTGACCTCTTTCTCCCCTCTCTCTCCAGATGAAATCGCGTCTTGTGACCGGCCGCCCAACAACCTGCCCGCTTGACCCTATCCCCTCCTCCTCTTCTCAGACCATTTCCGGAGACCTTCTCCCTTACCTCTTTGCTCATCCAACTCATCTGGCCGCTGGCCTACGTCCCTTCCGTCTTCAAGAGAGCGAGAGTTGCTCCCCTTCTGAAAAAACCCTGCTCGATCCCTCCGATGTCAACAACTACAGACCAGTATCCTTCTTTCTTTTTCTCACAAAACTCTTGAACATTGCCGTCCTTGGCCAGCTCTCCTTTATCTCTCTCAGAATGACCTTCTTGATCCAAATCAGTCAGGTTTCAAGACTAGTCATTCAACTGAGACTGCTTTCTTCTCTGTATCACGGAGCGCTCCACTTTGCTAAAGCTAACTCTCTCTCCTCTGCTCTCATCCTTCTAGACCTGCTCCCGGCTGCCTTCGATACTGTGAACCATCAGATCTCCTCTCCACCCTCTCCGAGTTGGGCATCTCCGGCGCGGCCACGCTTGGATTGCGTCTACAGGCAGGTCGCTCCTACCAGGTGAGGCGTGGCGAGAATCTGTCTCCTCACCACGCGCTCTCACCACTGATGTCCCCCAGGGCTCTGTTTAGGCCCTCCTCTATTCTCGCTATACACCAAGTCACTTGGCTCTGTCATAACCTCACATGGTCTCCTATCATTGCTATGCAGACTGACACACAATTAATCTTCTCCTTTCCCCCTTCTGATGACCAAGTGGTGAATACGCATCTCTGCATGTCTGGCAGACATATCAGTGTGGATGACGGATCACCACCTCAAGCTGAACCTCGGCAAGACGGGCTGCTCTTCCTCCCGGGAAGGACTGCCCGTTCCATGATCCATACGCCATCACGGTTGACAACTCCATTGTCCTCCTCCCAGGCGCTAGAACCTTGGCGTGATCCTGGACAACACCCTGTGGGTTCTCCAACTAACATCAAGGCGGTGGCCCGTTCCTGTAGGTTCATGCTCTACAACATCCGCAGAAGTACGACCTGCCTCACACAGGAAGCGGCGCAGGTCTAATCCAGGCCTTGTCATCTCCCGTCTGGATTACTGCAACTCGCGTGGCTGGGCTCCCTGCCTGTGCCATTAAGCCCCTACAACTCATCCAGAACGCCGCAGCCCGTCTGGTGTTCAACCTTCCCAAGTTCTCTCACGTCACCCCGCTCCTCCGCTCTCTCCACTGGCTTCCAGTTGAAGCTCGCATCCGCTACAAGACCATGGTGCTTGCCTACGGAGCTGTGAGGGGAACGGCACCTCAGTACCTCCAGGCTCTGATCAGGCCCTACACCCAAACAAGGGCACTGCGTTCATCCACCTCTGGCCTGCTCGCCTCCCTACCACTGAGGAAGTACAGTTCCCGCTCAGCCCAGTCAAAACTGTTCGCTGCTCTGGCCCCCAATGGTGGAACAAACTCCCTCACGACGCCAGGACAGCGGAGTCAATCACCACCTTCCGGAGACACCTGAAACCCCACCTCTTTAAGGAATACCTAGGATAGGATAAAGTAATCCTTCTCACCCCCCTTAAAAGATTTAGATGCACTATTGTAAAGTGGCTGTTCCACTGGATGTCATAAGGTGAATGCACCAATTTGTAAGTCGCTCTGGATAAGAGCGTCTGCTAAATGACTTAAATGTAAATACTTATTCCACATTTTGTTGTGTTACAGCCTGAATTCATGGATACTTTTTCTCACCCATCTACAAACAATACCTAATAATGACAAAGTGGAAACATGTTTTTTAGAAATGATAGGCACATTTCTTGAAAATGAAATACAGAAATATCTAATTTGCTTAAGTATTCACACCCCTTTGCTATGACACTCCAAATTGAGCTTAGGGGTGTCCAATTTCCTTTGATCATCCGTGAAAGGTCACTACAAGTTTACCTGTGGCCAATTCACTTGGTTAGATATGATTTAGAAAGACATTCTCAGAGATATAATTGTGATGAGGCATATATCTGGGGAAGGGTATAAAACAATTTCAAGAGTGTTGAAAGTTTCCAAGAGCACAGTGGTCTCCATGATTGGGAAATTGAAACTACCCAGAATCTGCCTAGAGCTGGTCGTCAGACTAAACTGAGCAACTATGCAAGGACATTGGTCGGGGAGGTGACCAAGAACCCAATGACCACTCTGACAGGACTACAGAGTTCCTTGGCTGAGATGGGAGAACCTTTCAGAAGGACAACAGTCTCTACAGCCCTTCACCAATCTGGGCTTTATGGTAAAGTGGCCAGACGGAAGCCACTCCTGAGAAAAAGGCACATGACAGCACACCTGGAGTATGCAAAAAGACAGGTGAAAGACTGGGTGCATAAGGCAGAAGATTCTGTGGTCTGATGAGACAAAACATAAATGTTACTCTTTGGCCTGATTGCAAAGCGCTATGTCTGGAGAAAACCAGGCATAGCTCATCACCTGTCTAACACCATCCCTACCGTGGAAGCATAGTTGTGGCAGCATCATGCCATGGCATGCACTGTACATATTTGACACACATTGACATACATGATTACATATATATATGCCATTTAGCAGACGCTTTTATCCAAAGCGACTTACAGTCATGTGTGCATACATGTTCACTTATACAGTAATTCATATTTAGCATGTGATTTGGGATTTGAGCTCACAACCTTTTGGTTCACAGCATTCCAATCTTTTAATTTCCAAAACAATTTTATTTATCATAGTGATTAAGGTGTAACATTATAAAATAGTCATATGCCCCACCAACATTAGACAACTATACAGAAAAAACTCAATTACATTAAACTAAAAGTCTGTCAAATATGTATATAAAATGAAAATATCATACGTTAAAAGCAATGTTGTGTGTGTGTGACCAGTTGCACATCCTTCTTTAGTTAAGATGCCCAAATAATAATTTATAGTTGAATGAACATATGAGACATGTTGGGCAAACACATTTTAAATTGACAGAAGTTTTGTAAAAGTCTCAAGTTGGAGCTAAGTTTGGGCAAACAATTTTTATTTTATTCAGTTAACACTTGGACTGAAAAGTTGAGTAAACAAAAAAAAAGGCTGTGGAACCAGTTACTTAATAATAATTTATATATATTCATTTTTTATTTTTTACATTGTAAGGGGTTAATGGGTCAGTTCCTATGGGGTTTAAAGTGGGCTTCTTGATTAAAAGAGGTTTTATGACATTCCTTCCTACCATAGGTCACTGTATGCAGTGGTCAGCCAACACTGGTGGCGAATTACCATAATCAAAGCCTCACAGCTTGAGTTCAGAAGGGTCCTTTTGTCCAAGGTGATGTCATCCTCCCTGGCCCTGGCCCATCTGCAGGTGGCTGAGGCTCCTTTTGAATCCCACTGTCAGCACATTAGCCTGTGAAAGGACACAATGACTTATTAGCCTGGAGCAGGGAGATCCCCTACATAGCCCCATGCTTTAACGTCCTGCTTTACATACTACTTAGTTCTACACTCTTCACACAGAGTTGCATGAAATAAAAATCTGGCAATGTTTATACGCCCCAATTTCAAAGTCCAATTTTTACCACATTCTTGCCGGCATAAGCCTTTTATACCTCCTGTGCGCATGCTGGTACAGTTGACGAG
>NW_026289912.1:0-2002 GCF_023373465.1 Oncorhynchus keta
ACTCTTGACTTATTCCACATTTTGTTGTGTTACAGCCTGAATTCATGGATACTTTTTCTCACCCATCTACAAACAATACCTAATAATGACAAAGTGGAAACATGTTTTTTAGAAATGATAGGCACATTTCTTGAAAATGAAATACAGAAATATCTAATTTGCTTAAGTATTCACACCCCTTTGCTATGACACTCCAAATTGAGCTTAGGGGTGTCCAATTTCCTTTGATCATCCGTGAAAGGTCACTACAAGTTTACCTGTGGCCAATTCACTTGGTTAGATATGATTTAGAAAGACATTCTCAGAGATATAATTGTGATGAGGCATATATCTGGGGAAGGGTATAAAACAATTTCAAGAGTGTTGAAAGTTTCCAAGAGCACAGTGGTCTCCATGATTGGGAAATTGAAACTACCCAGAATCTGCCTAGAGCTGGTCGTCAGACTAAACTGAGCAACTATGCAAGGACATTGGTCGGGGAGGTGACCAAGAACCCAATGACCACTCTGACAGGACTACAGAGTTCCTTGGCTGAGATGGGAGAACCTTTCAGAAGGACAACAGTCTCTACAGCCCTTCACCAATCTGGGCTTTATGGTAAAGTGGCCAGACGGAAGCCACTCCTGAGAAAAAGGCACATGACAGCACACCTGGAGTATGCAAAAAGACAGGTGAAAGACTGGGTGCATAAGGCAGAAGATTCTGTGGTCTGATGAGACAAAACATAAATGTTACTCTTTGGCCTGAATGCAAAGCGCTATGTCTGGAGAAAACCAGGCATAGCTCATCACCTGTCTAACACCATCCCTACCGTGAAGCATAGTTGTGGCAGCATCATGCCATGGCATGCACTGTACATATTTGACACACATTGACATACATGATTACATATATATATGCCATTTAGCAGACGCTTTTATCCAAAGCGACTTACAGTCATGTGTGCATACATGTTCACTTATACAGTAATTCATATTTAGCATGTGATTTGGGATTTGAGCTCACAACCTTTTGGTTCACAGCATTCCAATCTTTTAATTTCCAAAACAATTTTATTTATCATAGTGATTAAGGAGTAACATTATAAAATAGTCATATGCCCCACCAACATTAGACAACTATACAGAAAAACCTCAATTACATTAAACTAAAAGTCTGTCAAATATGTATATAAAATGAAAATATCATACGTTAAAAGCAATGTTGTGTGTGTGTGACCAGTTGCACATCCTTCTTTAGTTAAGATGCCCAAATAATAATTTATAGTTGAATGAACATATGAGACATGTTGGGCAAACACATTTTAAATTGACAGAAGTTTTGTAAAAGTCTCAAGTTGGAGCTAAGTTTGGGCAAACAATTTTTATTTTATTCAGTTAACACTTGGACTGAAAAGTTGAGTAAACAAAAAAAAAGGCTGTGGAACCAGTTACTTAATAATAATTTATATATATTCATTTTTTATTTTTTACATTGTAAGGGGTTAATGGGTCAGTTCCTATGGGGTTTAAAGTGGGCTTCTTGATTAAAAGAGGTTTTATGACATTCCTTCCTACCATAGGTCACTGTATGCAGTGGTCAGCCAACACTGGTGGCGAATTACCATAATCAAAGCCTCACAGCTTGAGTTCAGAAGGGTCCTTTTGTCCAAGGTGATGTCATCCTCCCTGGCCCTGGCCCATCTGCAGGTGGCTGAGGCTCCTTTTGAATCCCACTGTCAGCACATTAGCCTGTGAAAGGACACAATGACTTATTAGCCTGGAGCAGGGAGATCCCCTACATAGCCCCATGCTTTAACGTCCTGCTTTACATACTACTTAGTTCTACACTCTTCACACAGAGTTGCATGAAATAAAAATCTGGCAATGTTTATACGCCCCAATTTCAAAGTCCAATTTTTACCACATTCTTGCCGGCATAAGCCTTTTATACCTCCTGTGCGCATGCTGGTACAGTTGACGAGTATGAGCAGGGGTAATCTCAGTAATTTCACAATTTCACA
>NW_026289913.1:0-41568 GCF_023373465.1 Oncorhynchus keta
TCAGGTGTTCAGGTGTAGTTCAGGTTTCAAGACTAGTCATTCAACTGAGACTGCTCTTCTCTGTATCACGGAGCGCTCCGCACTGCTAAAGCTAACTCTCTCTCCTCTGCTCTCATCCTTCTAGACCTATCGGCTGCCTTCGATACTGTGAACCATCAGATCCTCCTCTCCACCCTCTCCGAGTTGGGCATCTCCCGGCGGCCCACGCTAGTTGCGTCTACCTGACAGGTCGCTCCTACCAGGTGGCGTGGCGAAGTCTGTCTCCTCTGCACGCGCTCTCACCACTGGTGTCCCCAGGGCTCTGTTCTAGGCCCTCTCTTATTCTCGCTATACACCAAGTCACTTGGCTCTGTCATAACCTCACATGGTCTCTCCTATCATTGCTATGCAGACGACACACAATTAATCTTCTCCTTTCCCCTTCTGATGACCAGGTGGCGAATCGCATCTCTGCATGTCTGGCAGACATATCAGTGTGGATGACGGATCACCACCTCAAGCTGAACCTCAGCAAGCGGAGCTCCTCTTCCTCCCCGGGGAAAGGACTGCCCGTTCCATGATCTCGCCATCACGGTTGACAACTCCATTGTGTCCTCCTCCCAGAGCGCTAAGAACCTTGGCGTGATCCTGGACAACACCCTGGCGTTCTCAACTAACATCAGGCGGTGTCCCGTTCCTGTAGGTTCATGCTCTACAACATCCATGGAAGTACGACCCCTGCCTCACACAGGAAGCGGCGCAGGTCCTAATCCAGGCACTTGTCATCTCCCGTCTTGATTACTGCAACTCGCTGTTGGCTGGGCTCCCTGCCTGTGCCATTAAGCCCCTACAACTCATCCAGACGCCGCAGCCCGTCTGGTGTTCAACCTTCCCAAGTTCTCTCCGTCACCGCTCCTCCACTCTCTCCACTGGCTTCCAGTTGAAGCTCGCATCCGCTACAAGACCATGGTGCTTTCCGCCTGCGGGCTGTGAGGGACGGCACCTCAGTGCCTCCAGGCTCTGATCAGGCCCTACACCCAACAAGGCACTGCGTTCATCCACCTCTGGCCTGCTCACCTCCCTACCACTGAGGAAGTACAGTTCCCGCTCAGCCCAGTCAAAACTGTTCGCTGCTCTGGCCCCCAATGGTGGAACAAACTCCCTCACGACGCCAGGACAGCGGAGTCAATCACCCACCTTCCGGAGACACCTGAAACCCCACCTCTTCAAGGAATACCTAGGATAGGGTAAGTAAGGGTAAGTAATCCTTCTCACCCCCCAACAAGATTTAGATGCAAGTGGCTGTTCCACTGGTTGTCATAAGGTGTATGCACCAATTTGTAAGAGTCGCTCTGGATAAGAGCGTCTGCTAAATGACTTAAATGTAAATGTGTGTGAGTACTATTCAGCCAATGTCATAATGCAGGCAATGGAAGGTAGTTCATTAGGGTCACGTTGCAGAAGAAAATGTTCCATAGCTTCAATACCGCCCTCGTGTGGAATATTTGTGTATAACAACTCAACATCAAAAGTAACTAACAAGGTATTCTCCAGGGAGAGGATCAAAGAGATTCAACGATAGAGATCATACTGCTGGTGTCCTTTACAAGGAGGGGAGCTGTTCTGCGAGTGGTCTGAATTAAAAAGTCAACAAAAGTAGATAGAGGGGGCTGTTACAGCATCAATGCCCGCTACAATAGGGCGCCCTGGAGGTTTTGTAACATTCTTGTGTCATTTCGGCAAAGTATAGAAAGTGGCATTTTAGGGTGTTGAATAGCCAAAAAGTTGTTATTTTTGGTTATCTGACCAGAACTTAAATAACCATCTAGGGTATTTAAGATGGTATTCTGAAACTGGGAAGTGGGGTCACTTCTGAGTTGTCAAGTAGTTGTCTATGACACTCATTTACATAAGCTGTCCTATCGATGAGTACAACCAGTAAGGACTGACGTATCGGATTGTAAATCAAGCAAAGCCTGCTTTTTCATCCTTCGGTAAATTATGAAAAGATTTGGACTCCTGTTTGTTCTTAAGGTTAGGGGGGCCTGACGAGGCATTTGGCTACCTTAATCGAGTCATAGTGAATCCCACCTTTACCTGCCCTTCATTGAGTTCCTTCACTTTGGCATCAGGAATTGGATTCCTTCGCCTCCGCATCAGGACCACAGCCGACAAGTCGGGGCGCAACAAAGGGTGAGTGCACGCTGCAGTCGGCTATCCTCACGTGGACACCCAGTCAAGTCACGTGAGCGGTGTCCCCACGACTCTATTCTGCAGATTACATACTGCGCATCAGTAACCCGGGACTAACCTCCCCAGGGACTTTACCATGGGCTTTTACATCCGAACGACATCAAGTGCCTGCGCAGTACTTAAGGAGACTTAAATCTAGTGCCACCCTCAGCCGGGTATCGGCTGAAGCAGCAAAAAGGATATTCCCCTTTCAATCATATGCTTGCCCAGTCAGCCCTTCAGACTGCACCCTGGGTACCACTTTTTAAACCTCCTCGTTATCGATATTCCCTTGCGTGAGGGGGCCACAGTCACCCCAAGGGTGATTTGAGTGTGAATGCTCGGTTGGCCCGTTCCCTGAATTGCTAAGTGATCGTGCCCAGTGAAACCCAGGCTGTCTAGGGATCCGCCGCGGGGCCTATGAACCTCGGCAAGACGGAGCTGCTCTTCCTCCCGGGGAAGGACTGCCCGTTCCATGATCTCGCCATCACGGTTGACAACTCCATTGTGTCCTCCTCCCAGAGCGCTAAGAACCTTGGCGTGATCCTGGACAACACCCTGTCGTTCTCCCAACTAACATCAAGGCGGTGGCCCGTTCCTGTAGGTTCATGCTCTACAACATCCGCAGAGTACGACCCTGCCTCACACAGGAAGCGGCGCAGGTCCTAATCCAGGCACTTGTCATCTCCCGTCTGGATTACTGCAACTCGCTGTTGGCTGGGCTCCCTGCCTGTGCCATTAAACCCCCTACAACTCATCCAGAACGCCGCAGCCCGTCTGGTGTTCAACCTTCCCAAGTTCTCTCACGTCACCCCGCTCCTCCGCTCTCTCCACTGGCTTCCAGTTGAAGCTCGCATCCGCTACAAGACCATGGTGCTTTCCTACGGAGCTGTGAGGGGAGCGGCACCTCAGTACCTCCAGGCTCTGATCAGGCCCTACACCCAAACAAGGGCACTGCGTTCATCCACCTCTGGCCTGCTCGCCTCCCTACCACTGAGGAAGTACAGTTCCGCTCAGCCCAGTCAAAACTGTTCGCTGCTCTGGCCCCCAATGATGGAACAAACTCCTCACAACGCCAGGACAGCGGAGTCAATCACCACCTTCCGGAGACACCTGAAACCCCACCTCTTTAAGGAATACCTAGGATAGGATAAGTAATCCTTCTCACCCCCTAAAATATTTAGATGCACTATTGTAAAGTGGCTGTTCCACTGGATGTCATAAGGTGAATGCACCAAGTTGTAAGTCGCTCTGGATAAGAGCGTCTGCTAAATGACTTAAATGTAAATGTAATTACAAAACAACAAACGTGGCAAAACCCGAAACAGTGCAGAGAACACAAAGACAGGAAACAACCACCCACAAACCCAACACAAAACAGGCTACCTAAATATGGTTCCCAATCAGAGACAACGATAGACAGCTGCCTCTAATTGAGAACCAATCTAGGCAACCATAGACATACAAAACTACCTAGAAAGGAAACAGCCCCATAAACATACAAAACCCTAGACCCGACAAAACACATAAATCCCCCATGTCACACCCTGACTTAACTAAGGCCAGGGCGTGACACAAATGGAATGAATATACAGTGAAAAGTTTGGACACACCTACTCACAAAAGTTTGTTTATTTTTTACTATTTTCTACATTGTATAATAATAGTGAAGATATCAACACTATGAAATAACCCATATGGAATCATGTTGTCACCACAAAGTGTTAAATATATTTTTATTTTAGATTATTCAAAGTAGCCACCCTTTGCCTTGAGGACAGTTTGTACGTTTGGCATTCTCTCAACCAGCTTCACTTGGAATGCTTTTCCAACCGTCTTGAAGGAATTCCCACACTGGCAGCTTTTCCTTCACTCTGTATTCAACTCATCACAGAACCATCTCAATTGGGTTGAGGTCGGGTTATTGTGGGAGCCAGGTAATCTGATGCAGCCCTCCATCACTCTCCTTCTTGGACAAATAGCCCTTACACAGCCTGAAGGTATATTAGGTCATTGTCCTGTTGAAAAACAAATGATAGTCCCACTAAGCGCAAATCAGATGGGATGGCGTATCGCTGCAGAATGCAGGACTCACAGACCAAAGGACAGATTTCCAGCGGTCTAATGTCCATTGCTTGTGTTTCTAGGCCCAAGCAAGTCTCTTCTTCTTATTGGTGTCCTCTAGTAGTGGTTTCTTTGCAGTAAATCAACCATGAAGGCCTGATTAACGGAGTCTCCTCTGAACAGTTGATGTTGAGATGTCTGTTACTTTAACTCTGTCAAGCATTTATTTGGGCTGGAAAATCCGCGTAGTTTCTCCTGATTTTAACTGTTATGTTCACTAGTTCTCTGTTTGAGAGAACAAGAGGTTTTATATACATAGCACAGCCCACATGGACATTTAATCATGTAGATAACATGGGTGGTGGAGCACCTAATAAAGTCATTCATTTGGAACCGTTTTCCTGTATATCAGTGGTAGAAAAAGTCACATATTGTTGCACTATAAGCAGCCTCTGCATTTATAACTACCATTCGGAAAAGGGCGATAAAGAGGGCAATTTTCTTTTGCTGCTGACAGTTGGCATGGGCCAATTTTTGTGTAAATTGCAACCTCTCCTATATACAATAAGTGGTGGGTTCTTAAACTCAGCTGGCAGAGCTGGGTCCGATGATTAAAACATGCCAGTGTTTCTTGACAGCATCTCCCACTTTGCGTGTGGTGGTGAACATTACAGAGTGTTCTTTAGCTCTAGTGAGTCTTTTTTTTGTAGCAGCTCATCTCGTGTTTTCCCTAATGTCAAATTAAGAGCTTCCTCCACACATCGAGGAAAGTAGCCTCCTTTGAAGCATATTATGCGTCTGTTGTTTTTTCTAGATAGTCCCCTGTGGAGTGGCAATATAAAGCGCAGTCTGACAAAAGTTCTTAACTTTAAAACCGATGCACCTGGCACCTACTACTATACCCCGTTCAACTTAAATCTTTTGTCTTGTCCAAATATCTTCTGAATGGCACACATATACAATCCATGTCTCAATTGTCTCAAGGCTTAAAAATCCTTCTTTGACACGTCTTCTCCCCTTCATCTACACTGATTGAAGTGGATGTAATAGGCGACATCAATAAGGGTTTGATGGGAATTCACCTGGTTATGTCATGGAAAGAACAGACGTTAATGTTTTGTACACTGTATAACACAAGAATGTCATGTTTTTGACTGCACTGGGCCTTTAATAGGCTCGTACTATAGTCATCTTTCCCTCTTGAGATGGGAAAACATCATGTTTATTTAATTAGGTTGAACATGTGCTCGTCATGTTAGGTGAAATAAAACTATTTTTTCCCACCAAGTTACACTACCCAAAAGGGACTCATTTTGTGGAACTACCCAACAGCTTTGGTCCTGAAAAGCTTTTGTAGAGGTGATGTACGGGTTGAATAGTGTAGGTCTTTGTAGAAGAATCAGGTCGCTATAGACCTCTTCCTTTGTGTACAAATACTGGCACGATATGTGGATGTGCGACGTGTTGATGGCAGTAGCTACGTTCAGTGAAGAAGTTGTCTCGTAGCAACCACTTTGGTCTATATGTAGTAGGCTTCATGGCCTAGGATTTTAAAAAAATAAACAATTCTAAAGAATAGATAAAACATGGCAGAGCTGAAATTCCTTACACTAAAATCAACTGTACTCACCGGGATCGTGAAGGACCACAGTGATGTAGATACTGCATCAGGAGATTCAAACACCAACACAGAAGACCTGCCAGAGCCACTCACAGCTCTGTATGATGCCAATCTAAGGGACCTCTCACCACCTGAAATAAAGGAGAAAAGTGAAGAAGCTTTCCAGAGATTGAAACAGAAACTGACCCGTGATCAGTGTGAATCCCTTTGAGCTTACCTCCAAGGAGCAGTCCAAATGCCAGGCCTGGCACACCAACCGAATTTGGACGGATAACAAGCACCGCCTTCCATCGTGTGTGCACGGCAGGCAGAAACACGGACAAAATCAACTTGGTGAAAAAGACAATGCATTACAATGACAGTGAGTTGCATCATGTCCCAGCTGTACTTTGGGAAGAGACATGGAGGACACAGCCAGAAAGTACTACACGGAAGAAATGAGCAAAAATCCATGCCAACTTCAGTGTGAAAGCTCTCTGGTCTTGTTGTGCGGAACGATCAACCACATCTCGGGGCGTCTCCAGATGGATTAGTGAACTGTTCCTGTTGTGGGAGAGGAACCCTTGAAGTTAAGTGCCCATACAAATACCGTGATGGCCTTACAGGGTGCAGTGATGACACACAGTTCTGCTTGGACAAATCACTGCACCTAAAGAAGAATCATGAATATTACCACCAAGTTCAACTTCACATGTTTGTTTGCAATGTCCAATACTGTGACTTTGTGGTTTGGACAAGTGCTGAGGTCATTGTGCGTCGCATAATCAGAGATGAAGAAATGCTACAAAAAGCCCTACCTAGGGCTGAAAGGTTCTTTATTGCAAGTGTTTTGCGGAACTATTGACGCGAAGCCACGACCCTCTCTAGAAACACTTAAAGAGTGTTCACACTGATATCGATATTTGTACAATCTCAAGAAAGTAAAAAAAAATCTATATGAAGTGGAAAGAATTCAAATTAATTTACATTTTGACATTTGGATGATGCAATATCACAACACAGCACAAAATACCTCATGAGCACATTGTTACAGTTTTGTAACGTGTACGCTGGGAGTCGGGAAGTACAGGGAGTGCACATTTAATAATAAATAGAACATGAAACAGAGTCAATAACATTTACATTTAAGTCATTTAGCAGATGCTCTTATCCAGAGCGACTTACAAATTGGTGCATACACCTTATGACATCCAGTGGAACAGCCACTTACAATAGTGCATCTAAATCTTTTAGGGGGGTGAGAAGGATTACTTACCCTATCCTAGGTATTCCTTGAAGAGGTGGGGTTTCAGGTGTCTCCGGAAGGTGGTGATTGAAGAACCAAGGTGGAGTGACAGATAACGGGAGATAATCAAGAGGTGATGGAATCCATGGGTCACGAGGCGCAGGTGCGTAACAATGGTGGCAGGTGTGCGTAATGAGACAACCGACGTTGAGCGCCAGAGAGAGAGCGGGAGTAAACGTAACATTATCCCTGGCGCTTGGCTCCAGATGACACCAATCAGAGGGACGGTCTTGAGGACCAGGAGCGGGCGGGACGCTTCTGCTGAGGCGCAGGACCTTGTAGAGCCGGCTGAGGCATGGGAGCCTGACGTGCCGGCTGAGGCATGGGAGCCTGAAAGGTTGGCATGGGAGCCTGAAATTACCGGCTGAGGCATGGGAGCCTGACGTGCCGGCTGAGGCATGGGAGCCTGACGTGCCGGCTGAGGCATGGGAGCCTGACGTGCCGGCTGAGGCATGGGAGCCTGACGTGCCGGCTGAGGCATGGGAGCCTGACGTGCCGGCTGAGGCATGGGAGCCTGCTGAGCCACCGAGGCTTGAGAAGCCTGGCCACGAGCCAGTTGAGGCATCCCTGGTTGCTTCGGAAGTGGCACTTGGACCTGACGTCACCAGTAGAAAAATTTGGGGAAAATACCTATGCGTAATGATGGATGACCAAAGTACTCAAAATTAAGTTAATTAATAAATAATTAAATGCATTTTAAAATATTTTGAGAATAAGTGCCACATTATTTGATATATTTTCACAATGTTACTTTTCACAATAATGTTACCATATTTAATTTAATTATAATACATTGTATTTCCCCATTTTTATTTTATTTCATTATGTATTTCGATTCCATTGCATTTTTCATTTCATGGCCACTCGCAGGGCCATATATGTCAATCAGCCCAGGTGGGTAGGGCATACAGTATATACCTGACAGTCAATCAGCCCAGGTGGGTAGTCTTTAGTCACTGACTGTGAAAAAATAATCATTCAAAAGTCGCTTCATTACTTCATGCCTGTTGAACTTGACCTGACAGTTAAGGCAGAACTAGGAATGCCATTTCTCTGCCTCCTGTTAGCCTGCGAGGATGTGCTATAGCAAAGCAGTCGTGACGGATATGGCAGCATTTTCCTGATATGATTATGATCCGACTTTTGGTGTATTTTTGTTATTATACCGACTTATTCATTAAATTGGAAAAAATAAATGTTCGGTAAAAACAGATACTTTGCCAACGAAATGCAACATTATTTAAATCAAAAGTCAATATACTCCGATCCTACACAGAGGGTGCATCTTTCATGGTCTAAATAGCTCAACTGGCTAATTTGCCTGTCTGTAAAAGAAGGGCGGGGTGTATACTTGATCCTGCTGCTCCCCGGATTGGATAGAAATACCAAAGAGAAGACGTATTTCACAATCCACTCGCTCACGCCATCACTTCTCCTCGCATGTTTCGTAGATCTGATCACTAAGATTTCTGCTGCCTCCTGTTAGCCTGCTATTATGAGGAGGATGGTGAGGATGTTTTGCTATAGCAAGCAATGTGTATAGCATCTAACAAGTGGGTGAAAATTATTTTTTAAATAAAAATGTTGATGCGCATTCTGAGTGACAGCAAAACAGCAAAAGTTGAGGAGACAAACCTCTCCGTGCGCTGCTCCAAATCTGCAGCATTTTGCTCTATAAACATCCAGGGATGTTTTCTGGATATTTTTCCAATGTATGGAGTGTTTGGTGCAGAATTCTCCCAAACGATTGGCAGGGCTTCAGCGCTCGGAGAAACTATAGACTTTTGGTGTCATCCATTGTTAAGAAAAGTAGCTGGTCATCAAAAACAGGGCAAGCGCGAGAACAAATACTGTTACAAGCTGGACTTATTCATTAAGCTTTTATTGACCTGCGGACTTACATCCAAAAGGGTGTATTGCCGCCACATGAGAGCAGAGAGGAGAGATTGGCAGTGCGGAGTAAAAACAGATACTTTGACGAAAATAAATAAATAAAACCAACTCATTATTCTAAAAAAACTAAACAAAAGTCAATATACTCCGATCCCTACACAGAGAGGTGAAGCATCTTCCTGCAGTGAAATCAGAGCTAGAGGGCCAAGATGCTTTTAGCCGACCTTCTTTTCTTTCACAATTATTTTAGTTGTTGTTAGTTCTGTTCTGAACAATACATCCCTGTGCAATAAATGCAACAAAATCATCCTTCTCTTTGACTTTAGCCACCACTTTTGCCTAACAATCTTGTTCAAGGGCTTTGAACCAATTACCTACTTGACCACGCCCACTTGCATTGATTGGCATATCCCCTTGCGATTATGGTTATGAAATTTGGAAATACCAAAGATTATGGATATACTGACCAGACACGTCTCTCCGCCCTAACAATGGGAGTCATTGTCCACACAGCGGCACGTCAGGCTGTCAAGCGCCCACCTGTCCTTTCTTTGCTGTCTAGCTCACGCCTATCCTTTCTTTGGATTGGTAGATCTTATCATCTTATTATTTTAACCCATTACTGAACCTCTCATTGACCTCCAAACAAAAACTCCTTGCTTGGTGGGCAAAACAACGCCTAAAAAACGCCACCTGCTGGAGGGACCGAGTTGACTAAGTTGGGCCTGTTCTGTCAGCTCTTCCTCTATGGAAATACATCATGTGATAACAAAGCGCCATTATAAAATTATAAATGTTCTGATGAAAAAAACATTGGGAACCATATGCTAAAGCTGTATTATGAAATTAAATATGCTAACATTATTTTGAAAAGTTACATTATGAAAATATGCAGAGCGAAGGACGGCACGAAGATAATAATGCAGCACCTATTCTTGAATCATTTATATTTGATGTATTTATTAATTAATTATGTATTTATCTTGAGTAATGTGGTATTTAATTTTATATATAATTTCATTTTGAGTACTTTGGTCCTTCTTATATACTGTACTTCCCATTGCAAACATCTTCATTACATTCAGCACAAAAAAATAACCAGTGAACAAAGTCTAAATGCAACAATGTTTCAGCACACGGAACACATTTTTTTCAGAGTGATAGCTAACAACCGCAAGTGAGCTGCAATAATAAAATAACATTTCCACTCACCAGATGATCATTTGAAACGTAACTTCTTGTCGAAAGTTCATCTTGAAAAGGGTCTATTGAGCAGTGATATGTAGGCCTTCGTGAAGGCAGAAGTTTCCATATGTTTTTGTAAAAATGGTCCCATCCATTATATGTCCAAATGTGATTGGTTTATTCTACAGTTGAAAGACAGCCTTCTATCAAACTTCTGAGGGCCTAGCTCAGAGTTAGGCAACCCTGGTCCTGGAGTGCCACAGGCACTTCATGTTTTTGATTTAACCAACCTGGAAGACCAGGTGTTTTGAATTTAGGCAATCATTGACCTGATCAGTTAGCTCAGTTGGTCAGGTGTGGTGTCTAGTTGGAATAAAATCCTGCAGTACCTGCAGCACTCCAGGAACAGGGTTGCCTACCCCTGCCTAGTCAGTGGTGAGTTATCTATAGATGAATCTACAGAGTTTCTAAACCCAGAGGCGCAACATCACAAGACTTCCCAGGAAGCAGAAGCAGACCAGGTCGGGGGTTTTGGGTTTGAGAAGTCAATGAAACATATGAACAAATATTCCTCAGTTGTTAATTCTCTCGAAATTGAAAGGCTCGACCTAGATTTGAGCCAATGTCTTAAGTAGTTGGTCATGATATTACCCAACCTTGTGAAAGTGACAAACTGACACGTTTTCATTTAGGTCAAAAACGACTTTATATCGAGGAAGTGCCTTTAATTTGATGGTCTGCACATGAACAGTACAGTGTGAGACCCGATGATGTGTTGCTACACATGAGCTTAGATAGCCGCCATCACATCACCAATAAGCAAAATCCTTATAAAATATTTTTTTTTCTCATCAGTTTTAACCCTTTCCAACACAAACTGAAGAGATTAAATCCGAATATCTGTCAAGACTTCTGTCAAGTCGGTCCCTCTCCTTGTTCGGGCGGTGCTCGGCGGTCGACGCCACCGGTCTTCTAGCCATCATTGATCCATTTTTCATTTTCCATTGGTTTTGTCTTGTCTTCCTACACACCTGGTTTCAATGCTGCAGGGTAGCCTAGTCGTTAGAGTGTTGGACTAGTAACCGGAAGGTTGCAAATCCCCGAGCTGACAAGGTACAAATCTGTCGTTCTGCCCCTGAACAGGCAGTTAACCCACTGGTCCTAGACCAGTTAACCCACTGGTCCTAGACCAGTTAACCCACTGGTCCTAGACCAGTTAACCCACTGGTCCCAGGCCGTCGTTGAAAATAAGACTTTGTTCTTAACTGACTTGCCTGGTTAAATAAAGGTTTAAAAAAAAAAAACTCTGTTTCCCCTCATGTCTTTGTCAGAGATGGTTTGTTATTATTTCGTGTTTGTATTGGTGCGCGACGGGTCCTCGTACCCACTTTGTTTTGTTAATTTATTAATGGTTTTGAAGTTATGTTTTAAGTTATTAATAAACTACTCCATTTTACCAAGATCGATTCCCCTGCGCCTGGCTTCCTTGCCACCGATACACACGCCTATGAAAATAAGAATATAATCAGGCTCTCATAATGTTATTGAAAATAGAACATTTATATTTAAAATATACAATTATTTAATAAATCCTTGGGCTTTCATTGACCGTATTTTGATCAAACACATCCTAACTTTGGATTTGAAAAAACAGGCCATACTGAACATTCCTCTGGCCCCTTCTCCAGTCTTTCATGTTTACAGTCATTGGGCATAATATATAATATAATAATATACAGAAGGACCACTATACTCTTTACAGTGATGCATGACCTGATTTATGAAGTTCTCACATATAAATACACACACACACACACACACACACACACACACACACACACACACACACACACACACACACACACACACACACACACACACACACACACTCAGTCATGCACACATACAAAAAGAGGAGGTAGAAGCATCTCCAGTCAGATTTTGTCTAGTCAGACGACGCACCGGTGGCAGTTTGTGCTTGGGGAAAGGGTGCGCAAGCCAGCGCTCAATGGAGTTTTCCTGAGAGGGCTCCAATGCTGAAGCAGCAAAAACAAACAACCAGCACCCACACAAAGAGCCCCAATACACCAACCTGAACCAGGCCACTGTCACAATGACAACACAAACACCACAGGGGAACAATAAGCCCCTCTGCTTTCCAGAAGCCCAAGCCGCAATAAAGAGCCATGCGCCCAGGGACACGGGCTGTTTGACACCACAGGCCACCCAACATATTCTCAAGCCACTCAATGATGTCTATGCATGGTGACTAGCCTTCTTCTGACACGCACACGCTCCCGCATTCTCTCGTCTCATACCCACATTCTCCAAGTACAAGGGCCATGCCTCTGCCAAGACGTCGGTCCTCCTTCTTGGGCCAGCACTCCGCTGCAGAGCGCCCGGGTAGCGCCAGCACCAGGGCTGGCACCGCGGGCATCACCACAGCCCCCCGGGGCGTCTTTGTGGGGACAGCCCCCACGGGCGGCACCTGCAGCCTGGGCACGCGAGTGTCGCGGCGTGCCCTGGGCATCAGCAGTGTGTTCCTGCAGGGGCTGAGGAGCACGGCTGTGCCTGTTATGCCCCATGGGGCTGGGGCTGGGGCTGGTGGCAGGCAGCACCCGGGGTGCTGAGAGCCTTAACTGCTGCCTGATGGAGTACAGGGACAAGGTGCACGCCCTGGAGCTGCTCAACCAGCAGCTGGAGGAGCAGATCCGACACTGCCTGGATCGTAAGGCGTCCAGTGCCGGAGCCTGGGGTCCCCTCAGACAGGACTGGGAGGACGTCTACAGGCAGGTAAGGAAGGGGAGAGAAGGAGGTAGTTGAGGATGATGGGTAGAGAGGATATAGATAGGTAAGGGGGAGAAAGGAAGAGCAGGGAGGAGAGGGATAAAGAAGGACTAGGATGACTTCTACAGGAAGAGGGAGAGGGAGGAGGGAGTTGAGGATGATGGGTAGAGGGTACAGACTGATAAGAAGGGAAAGAGAAAGAACGGGAGGAGAGGGGTAGAGAAGGACTAGGATGACTTCTACAGGAAGAGGGAGAGGGAGTTGAGGATGATGGGTAGAGCGTACAGACTGATAAGAAGGGAAAGAGAAAGAATGGGAGGAGAGGGGTAGAGAAGGACTGGGAAAACAACTGGGTACAGGTAAATAAGAGAGGGAGTTGTTGAATTGTCCTAGAATGAAGTTAAGAAAGCTCCTGCCGATGCAGCAGTGCAGCATTTTGCTGTTCTGTGCCTCCGACCAGATGAGAGTAGGTTGAAGCACGGACTGAGTGGGTGATTGGAGCTGGAGATTGTGGCGGGATTTGCACTGGATAGTGCGTTCATTTAAAAGGGACAGTTTTGGAGTCTAACTTTGAAGCAGTGTTCATGATCCTCAATTGTTTATTGCACTGTGGGACTGTTAGCATATTTGAATTTGTTTACCTTTATTTAACCAGGGGAAACCCATTAACACCAGGGTCTCATTTATAAGGCTGCCCTGGGATCAATACATCAACGTGATCAGCCTCAATACAATACTATACGGTTACAATGACACATTATACAACAAATCAAATTCAAAAGTGACAGATAAAAATTACACCTCAATCAAAACATCACCGCATTCCTCCTCAAAGTCCCAAACTGACCCTTCGAGACCAGAGAGTCAAGCCTCAAAGTGGCCTGCAGGTCATTCCATGCGCTAGGGGCACAATAAATACATCAATCTTCCGGACTCTGTGGAGTCCCACGGAGTCTCTAGAGCCAGCCAGCCTTGAGAGGGAGTCTGATGGCGGCTGGATTTCCAATTAAGAAATGATGTTGAAGTATAGCAGTCTTCCATTGATGAGGTGCAATGCATTGTGATGCCATTATAATGCACTCCAAGACTTGGCACAGGCATGCATGACGCCCTTATCATCAGTGATGTAGTGAGTAAACAAAATAGTTGGGTAAAAGCTGCCCACCTTTCGCGGTGTATAAAGTAACACTCCCTGTATGCAGTTTTCAGCGACAGGTGGGTAAACACTCGTGCAAAATAAAAAAAAGTTGTGTAAATGATGTCTACCTGTGTTTACCCTCCACCACACCACTGCTTATAATGTCTGGTCTTATAATGGGGATCTCATAATGATCCTCGCTTAATAACAGCTATTTTGAGTCCATTGAAAATGACCTGCATAGAGAGGCTTAACATACCATACGCCTCATAATAAGACGTTGTAAAGGCACATCCATGCTTTTAACAAGGCATTTTCACCCTAAGTTGGACTTCAGAGCATCTGTTGTACCCTAGTGGACAGACTGACATATTGCAAAACCTCCCGCATAGGTTAGTGAGTCCATCCTCGACAATGCCAGGCTAATGCTGCAGACAGAGAATGTGCAGGCCAACGCTGAGGACTTCAAGGACCGGTGAGTGTACACTCTCCTCACATCCTCACATCCTCTCTCCTCACCTCCTCTCTTCTCACCTCCTTCCCAAAACGTCAGAACCTGGGGAAACGAGAAGAGCATGGAGAAGAACACTCTGTCTTTTGAGATTCACTTTCTCTCCATCCTGTAGGTATGAGAATGAGCAGCCCTTCAGGAAAGCGGTTGAGGAGGAGATCAGCTCTCTGTACAAGGTGATTGACGATGCCAACCTGACCAAGTCAGACCTGGAGAGCCAGATGGACAGCATGAGGGCTGAGCTCCGAGACCTGGCCCGCAACCACGAGGAGGTGAGTCTAGCATGAAGGATGGAGCACATACTGGAAAAACAGATAACCAGCAGACCGCTAACTTTGTCATAGGGTTCCTTGTCGGGTTTTTAGAGTGGGATATTAGAGAAGGGTATATTCCCGTCAATATACAATCGCACACAATACAATTTCCCACTTAGTTGAATCCCCAAGACAGTTCCTGTGTATTCGTTAAGTTTATTTACCCAGCATAGAAACAAATGGAGCACATGAGAAACCCTAACTGCTAGCATTTCCATAGGATTCCTTTCTTGTGGGGTTTTGCCCACTGACAAGCATTTACCTCCAACCCAGAGTGAAAGCCCACACCTCATCCAGCTGGTTGTTATTGGAAATCAGATGATTAGGATCGTATTGACTATATGAATACGGTGTATTGGTGTTGGGGTGGAACAAAAAGCCCTTTTCCCAGGTGTTCTTTTGCCCCTCCAGGACGTGAGGGTGCTGTACAACCAGATGGCAGGCCGTGAGGTGGACTTAACCGGACGCTCCCATTGAGACCAATCTGGACCAGATACTGGCCTACATCCGCTCCCACTGGGAAAGAGTCATCGAGAAGAACCGTGCCGAGACCGATGCCTACCTGGAATACAAGGTAAGTTGATACTGTAGTTCCCCACACTTACAACCTTTAACATCTGAGTAAAAAGGGGAGAAATCCATATTTACTTTTGATAGATCAATAAGTGGTTGAAATGTATTTACATTTGTTAGTTAGTTGTTTATCTATTATGAGGTCAGCTTGAGGTTTACTGTGTCTAGTAGGGGCCAGGCAAAACAAACGGAATACACCTGTTCTTTGACATAGCTTGACGTGTGTGTGTGTGTGTGTGTGTGTGTGTGTGTGTGTGTGTGTGTGTGTGTGTGTGTGTGTGTGTGTGTGTGTGTGTGTGTGTGTGTGTGTGCGTGCGTGCGTGCGTGCGTGCGTGTGTGCGTGCGTGCGTGCGTGCGTGCGTGCGTGCGTGTGTGTGTGTGTGTTCAGCAGGAGGAGAGTGTGGGCAGTAAGCTGAGTCATGAGGAGGAGGAGCTGGAGAGTCTGAAGACGGAGTATAACGATGCTGGTTGTAAAATCCAGAGTTTGCAGGCCGAAACCGAGTCCATCAGAGCACTGGTACGTATTGAGCCGTCACCTCTACAGTGTCCCTATATAGGGCAACGTTTTTGGGGACAGCCCAACACCACCAATAGTGTGTATGTAAGTGGAGAATGGTGGAGGTAGAAATAGGAAGGACGGGCTAATTGGAATGGTTAGAATGGAACGAATGAAACACAAAGTGTGTGTGTGTGTGTGTGTGTGTGTGTGTGTGTGTGTGTGTGTGTGTGTGTGTGTGTGTGTGTGTGTGTGTGTGTGTGTGTGTGTGTGTGTGTGTGTGTGGGTGTCAACTGCATCAACTGTGTCAACTTGCTCCAACAGAAGCGCGGCCTGGAGAACTCCTGAACGACGCCAAGCATTGGCATGACATCGAGTTGCAGAACCTGGGATCCGTCATTGGCAAGCTGAAGTCAGAGCTGGGCGACGTCCATGGCGACACTGAACAGCAACGCCGTGACTATGAGACGTTGCTGGGCAACAAAATGCGCCTGGAGCTGGAGATCGGCAGCTACCACGGCATCTTGATGGGGAGGAGAGCCGCTACCACCCCTCGATGTGAGTAGCTAACTTCAGAGATAAACTCTGAGGCAAAGGCAATATCAAAAAGAAGATTAATAGAAGATTAATAGCCCAGCAGGCAAAATACCATTGGCACATGACTTCTTCATGATGTAATTTTCTGGTTGTAAACTTGTTTTCTGTTTATGCTATTGTAGTAACAGTGCTTGACGTGGACTGAAATAGGTTCCAGTACTCATTTTGGGAGCCGGCACTGTTTATATTATCAAGGTGAACTCCACGCAATATATTCCAATGGGTGAGATTGCATGACCTCCTTTGACACGATATTCCTCTCAACAGGTGCACGGGTGCATCAGAGCCTGAAGGGAGACGAACTCCCCTTCCTCCCCATTTGTAGCCCCACGGCGGCCCAGCACCTCAAGGTAAAGTCTACTACAGTCCCGTTCAAAAACCGAGGAGGAGCAAGGCACTCTTCACGATATTAAAATACCTCTATTGTGGTGGCAAGTTCAATTGAACAATATCTTATGATGTCATAAGGTGAATGCACCAATTTGTAAGTCGCTCTGGATAAGAGCGTCTGCTAAATGACTTAAATGTAAAATGTAAATGTAAAAACTCTGACTTTTTTTCTGAATGTGAAGCATTCGTCAGGGAGAACAGCCTGATTGTTTATAATATTGACATCAACATCAACAAAACACCAAATGATGGAATTTCTCATGGAATAATGGTGTTGAATCCTTCCTATAGAGTTCCAGGCTTGTAGACTCTATGCCAGGGTGCATTGAAGCTGCTCTTGGGGCTCTGACGGCTCGCTGTGGCCCAACGCCTTATTAAAACACATTATGTCGGTGTTTCCTTTATTTTGGCAGTTACCTGTGTATCTCTTCCTAAAGCATATCCACACACAGATGACAATTATCTTGATTTCCTCAAACATTTCACACACCTGCATGTGAAAGCTGACTGGCATGTGAGCGATGTGTGACGTTGTTCCCTGTTTTTGGGAGCATCTTCCAAGTGCTAGTCACCCTTGTAGAAACCAGTAGGTTGTTGTTCGGTTGCTTGTAATTATCAAGGACCAGGAGTGACAAAATCTTTTGGAAAAATGTATACATGAGTATTGAAAATGTACAGAAATCAATGTATATATTTCCTCATCAGTTTTCAAATGTTCTATTATGTGTTTATTACTTTAGAAGTGCATTATTAACGCATTAATATATATCAATAATATATCATTGGTTTATGTTCACATTTATTTTTTTATTTTTGTTGTCACTCCTGGTCCACCATACTAGTAGGTTGTTGGTTCATTGAGCACGGAAATCATTTCTGCAAGTGCAGAAACACATTCACACCTTTCTTCATACTATTTGTAAATGATATCTATTAAATATTGTTCAAGTCCTTTATACTTGATTTGATTTATTAGCGTCCGCAATCGCCGACTCCAATGGTGACGGCTAGTCTGACTGGGGTCCGATACTATTCTGGCATTTTTTTTGTCTTATCAGGTTCCAACACATCTAGTTACTAGTGGAAAGACTGAGGACCATTTGGGGACAAGGCCACTTCTTCATTTTGACACTCAAGTTATCATCTACTGTCCTTGGGTTTGGAATAACACCAATGAACATGAAGCTCTCACACCGTTGATCTCCAAGGTATCTGTGCAGTTTCCTTCAGAGACCATGTTCTTACTAAAGAGTGTAATAAAATTGAAACCTCTGCAAGAAAGCATCTGGTCCTCTTTTTTCAACTAGGCCTCTTTATTCAAATAGACTGGGGTAAGATTGGAGTGTTCCTTTTGGGGACACTGCTTTCAGTTATGGCACATAAGACGACTTTGTTGATACATTAACAAAGCTTATACAAAGGGGTGGGTCCAATACTGGATGCTGATTGGTTAAAACTGCTAATTGGTTTCAAACTTAGCCAATATGGTTTTGGAGTTGTGGCATGGTTTCAATGACAAATTTTTAAAATACCACTTGTGCCTCAACCAGCCTATGACTCAGCTGGCCTGCTTAAACCACATTGAAACTTGTGCTCAACATGATGTGAGCACAGCATTCAGTCTGGTTTAAGCAGGCTGTGACTCAGCATGCGTAAAGCTCTAAATTGAAGTCATTGATAATGACATGCCTAAATTGTACTTCTTGCCCTTATGAGTCAAAATGAGGATATGGGGGAAAAGGACATTTCAACAGGCGCTCCCACAAGACGCAGCCAGCGTTCATCAATGAACGATTCATATGAAAGTGTCGTTCATTTTTGTCTTAGAAAACAGGGGGGTGCCAGTGATGATATTTACTTTGAGGATAGTTCCTTGGTTTTAGTATTTTCTTCTTGCTCTTTGGAGTGAAAGTTTCTGGTGATTCCACGTTTGTTGATTTGTCCTCTGGAAAGGTGAAACCAGCTCCTGCAGGATGAGTCAACGTGGTTGTATGTAGTATTAATAAACAACTCAACTTAAGTCACGTTACGTTACGTTTCATTACAGTACAGTACACGTAGTCCTACTGATCTGAGGGTATTCAGTCACTGAGGACTTTATGAGCTGTGAAATTATGGCTCACCTCACTAGCGGGATGATCATGTCGTAGTGGGGTCTCCTATGACAGAGTAGCAGCCAGAGCAGGACTGTGAGGGTTTCTTGAATGAGTCGTCAGTCCCCCTTCTCCTGCGAAACTGGCTCATGCTGACGTGTTGCATTTTCTCAATCTGCGGAGTACAGTGAACCGACACTTACTGTTTACTATATCTATATAGGTATAATTCAGAAGTTTACCCAAATCTTCCATTGACATCCATTCATAATTAATGTGAAAGTAAAGACTAACACACTGATCTTAAGTTAAGCTTGGGACTATAGGGAAAATAAGAAAATCAGCCAATTTGATTATGATCAGGTGCTTGCTTTTTAAAAAAAAAAAAAATGTGTTGGCGGAACATGGATTCAGAGTAACTTTGTGCGTTTAACCCTTTGATGATTACGATTAACTGTTAAATAATCTCTATAGCTAGTGCCCCTACATGTCAAAACCTCTTACATGTTACCATCCTATTCCAAAGCAAACTAAATTAAATGCTGCAATGAATGTCCCACATTTAAGAGTTTCCTCTGATCCAAGAGTAATATATAATAATAATATATAATAATAATATATGCCATTTAGCAGACGCTTTTATCCAAAGTGACTTACAGTCATGTGTGCATACATTCTACGTATGGGTGGTCCCGGGAATCGAACCCACTACCCTGGCGTTACAAGCGCCATGCTCTACCAACTGTGCTACAGAAGGACCATAAGAGTCAAGGAATCAAAGGATTGCTCACCAATGTTAGTCTACTCATCAGAAGCAATCACAAAAAAAAAAACAATGTTACTCCCCAAAAACGTTTAAGACAGTGAAGAAGAAATCACATAGCAAGCTTACCATTTCACCACTTGTTTCTATGGGCACCGATTGGATTGTGATTATTGCAATGGTGAAAATGACCAATGCCAATGATACCCGCTGCATTTGTCTCTTCTGTCAAAGCTTGTGGCGGAGGGAATCTGCTGTGTTCAAGACAACCTTAAATCTAAATAGGCACGTCTGTTACAGCTGGGCGGGGACTGTTCTATGCCATTCCTCTTTGTGACGAAGGAAGCAATATTGTGACGTGGTTGTTTTAAGGTAGAATGCCATGGAAAAGCAGTATGTTGACAAGTGAAAACGTCCTTGAATTTAAGTTTAACGTATTAACACGAATATTTAATCACAAATCAAATCAAAACATGCAATGTATGCCTTGGCTTCAGAAAGTGTATATTCGACCTTAAGAACGGAAACTTAAAGGGTCAATCTGCAGTTAAAACAACTCTCAACCAGCCTGTAAACACTCTCAAATTCATAGACTATGGATGCAAGGACGGATCATCTAAATGATAGTTTTAACCATGTTTTGAGGATATAGCCCACACTGTTTGTTTAATTATATCGTTCACAAACAATGGAGTGAAACAAGCTTATACTTTGAGTTCTGATAGTATTACTAAACCGACTTCAAAACGCAGGTCTCTGTGTGTGGTTATCACACTTTGTTTGCTCGTCACCTAAGGCATATAAAATGGATGCATACTAACCGAAGTCTTGCAGATGTTAAAATGGTTGAATTAATTTGTGCATGTGCCAGGTGATAGAAATCTCAACTGTAGTACAGGCGCTCCAAAAAGTTGGGTAAATAATACTTTCCTGTTGATATTTTTCAGACAACGAGTACAGTAAGTTCAAATGTAATTTTACTCAGCATTCTTGCTTGTAAGGAAACTATCCACGTTTTTGCAGTGCTTTAATTTAGACTGTGTCCCTAGAAAGCTGTTATTACAGTCTGATTTATTAAGCAAGGTTAACCCTTGACCGTTAAGCCATATTGCAATTTCTAAATCTAGATAGATGTATTTGGTTACGGATTATATGTATTTGCTGTTATGAATGAATGTTGTCATCTTGTCATATATATTTTTAAACTAATCCAAACCAATATAGTAACTGAATTTGAGATTTTACTCAACATGAAAACAAATGTAATTGTCAGTTTACTTCCTGAATTGACTGATATTGAATATATTGAATTTAAATGGAATTGACAGACCCCAACACTGCTTGAGTCTTTAGATGTGTAAATAAGCTCAATATTTTCAATTATTTATTTTAAGCCTAATGAATAATAATCATTATTTTTGTTTCACTGGAGTTCTACGTAGCCTAAAACGTGTTCCAGTAAAAAAAAGGTGACAATTCTGCCAAGCGGTAACCAATGAACTGTCTGTGAAAAATTAGGTCCACTCTATCAATGATGTTGCAATAACGAATCATTTCTGGTCTTTATATAACACCGTTCAGAAGACACCATTTCCCACAACCCTTCTTATTTTACCCGCCCGTTATTAAAATGAGAAAGTTGCTCTTGAAAGGCAACTCGGCGTTTCATTGGTCGGTGAGCCGGCATTGGGACACGCGACAACGAGCTCATTCTTTCTCGTGCGTTTTCCAACATCGTCGCAGCCGCGCGTGAACTAGGAAAAAGACCGGTAAGAAAATGCCAACAGGATATTAGAAACGTATATATATATATATATATATATATATCTAACAGAGTCACAAATAGTGTTTAAATCTTTTTGGATTTAGTAAAAAATGTATCGGATAAATTGTTGGCAGGATCTGTTTGTTAGTTTTGAATTGTTTGAAAACGTTAGCTAGCATACAGGTAACCTAGCTAACGTTAGTTTCTAGTTGCTACACAATGCAATGAAAAGATGACCACGAGTTTCTCGGCATTAGCCACCCGGCTATCTTACCGGCTGTCTGACTCTTCAAAAATCATTTGGGGATTTCTATCCAGTGGGATGATTGGCATCTGAACAGATCGAAAGATGTATAAAAGCCCACACTGACTTCCTGGATTTGTGATAAAATTGCTTAGCTGAGTTAGTAGCTCGAGATTCGGAGGTAATTTGGCTAGCCAGTTTCAGCTAACCTGGTAGGGCCTAAATATTTCACTCACTAAAATAGTGGGCCAGTTTAACAGCTAGGTAGCTAACGTTAATTTGCAGTTGGCAAACTGATGTAAATGTCTATAGCTAGCGAACGTTAGTTACAGTTCTGAGCGAATATAACACAGTCGTGTAGCCAGCCATGGTAAGTTAAAAGACAGGAAAAGGAGGACGATACGTGAGATTAGCCATACTAGGCCACCTGGCTAGCTACCCCGGTTACTCAGTGCTTACTGTTACGCTAGAAGATGACTAACTCAGCTGACCAGGTAAATGATGCTGGCATTTATAATGCAATGCGCAATATGATTAGCTTCTAACTAACGCTTGCTAGTTGCGCAATGTGATTAGGTAACTGAGCGTAAAATCTATCCGCGGTCTAACCATAGATGTATTAGTCATTTTTTTTAAATGTTTCGTCTTCGATTGCGATTCATATGAATGATAACGGAGGGAGGACTTGCAAGCAGTTCAACTAAAGCCAGATCAAGCAGAGCTTTAAGAGGGTTAGGTACATTTTAATGTGTCATTTGGCTGGTCAGCAACATGCTTCATGAATGAGGATAACAAACGGGCGACCCTTTCCAACCAAATTGATATTACTTTAATTTGTCTTGGTAGTGGTAATGAGGTGTATCAAACTAAACGAAATGGCACCAGCATTTTGATTCACTTGATGACTGCTTACCATATTAGCTACTCCTGATAATCCAGATGCAGACAATACAATGTTACTTACTGAACCAGTTTTCCCTGCTTTGACCCCAGCTCTCTGTCTTCAAGTTTAATTTTGTCGAGGTCAGCAGCAGCCATGCCTTCCGACCTGGCCAAGAAGAAGGCGCAGAAGAAGAAGGAAGCCGCCAAATCCCGCCAGAAGACAAAAAAAACTGAGGATGGAGAGGAGAGAGACCAGAGGAAGGCCAGGAGAATGGAGCCATAAGCAACGGTAATGGTTGATAATCATAGAGCAACTAAAGAAGGGCTTAGGTTTAAATCCTCTTCACTGCTAGTTCAGGTTTCAGAAATGTATTTGTATTCCAGGTGGTTGTTCTCTCATGTTGAATGGATAGGCTGGTTCTTCAGATTAATGTAAGTAGAGATGGGTAACAGTTAATTTGGAGAAATTACTTACTAAATGGCCCTCCATGTCACTGAGTTACAGGTGTGGAAAGCCTGACCAAGGAGATGGATGAGTTTGAGCTGAAGAAGACTGAGGCGCGGGCGGTGACTGGCGTGCTGGCTTCGCACCCCAACAGCACAGATGTGCACGTCACCAGCATGTCGCTCACCTTCCATGGGCAGGAGCTGCTGCAGGACACCAGCTTGGAGCTCAACTCGGGCCGCCGCTACGGCCTCATTGGCCTCAACGGCACTGGTAAGTGGTTACATCACATGGGTGTGTTCAGTGGGCACAAAGCGAAAGTAAGCGCTTTTGAATGTGTTTTGGGGAAGAATGTATCCGTTAAGACTCTTTTCATTGGGAAACATTTTGTTATGGTGTGCTCTAATGAACAGTGCCTTTGGGACACCTTGTTTGGTCATTTTCGGTGTTAGTCACACCTGTCCACGCGGGACATCTTTCAGCCAACTCAGCCTTTATCTCCTCAGGACATAATATGCCCTAGTTTTCCCAGGAGCAACCTCTAGCTGGGGTAGGGTTACTTTTTGTGTATATGTATTGGCCCCTTATGACATTTATAACCGAACAGCAGCCGTAGACCCTTTATCTTCTGTGTAGAAGTTTGTTTGAAAGTATCCCCACCTTATTTACAAATACACATTTGAGCTCTACTTAAAGGACACACTTACAAATCTTTCTATTTCCAGGTAAATCCATGTTGCTGGCAGCCATTGGCCACCGTGAGGTACCTATCCCAGAGCACATTGACATCTACCACCTGACCCGTGAGATGTCTCCCAGTGAAGACTGCCCTGCAGTGTGTCATGGAGGTGGACGCGGAAAGGATCCATCTGGAGAAGGAGGCAGAGCGCCTGGCATCCGAGGACTGTGAGTTGCTTTATAATGGTGGTTTGGTTGTAGTACTGTGAATTACCATGTTACCATGGGAACTGTGCTCACTGTGGCAGCTTCCCTTCCTAGGCGTGGTACACTACCTCCCATGTCCCGAATAGTCCTGCATAATGTGTACCCTTCACGATGTAGCATCGGGACAAGGGCACAAAGGCTTAATTGGTGGGATAATAACCGTGATTCCATTTCGCTCCAACCAGTTAAAATAAACACTGTAGAGTAGAAGTTTCTCTCCACCCACCCCGACTGTTACCATCTCCTGCTCGTCTCCCTCTTTTCCATTGTCCTCCACCCATAAGCTCATCTCTCTGTTTCTCTCCCCCTAATGGTCCTTCTGTGGCTCAGTTGGTAGAGCATGGCGCTTGTAACGCCAGGGTAGTGGGTTCGATTCGGGACCACCCATACGTAGAATGTATGCACACATGACTGTAAGTCGCTTTGGATAAAAGCGTCAGCTAAATGGCATATATTATTATTTATTATATTAAAGCCGAGTGTGAGAAGCTGATGGAGCTTTATGAGCGCCTGGAGGAGCTGGACGCAGATAAGGCTGAGGTGCGGGCCTCCCAGATCCTCCACGGCCTGGGCTTTACCGCCTCCATGCAGCAGAAGAAGCTTAAGGACTTCAGCGGAGGCTGGAGGATGCGCGTTGCTCTGGCCAGGTACAAACCCACCCTTTACATTTACAATACAAAGACAAACCTTTACTCTTAACGCGTCTCAGTGCATATTTGGGATCTGGGCCCTTGTTCATAAAGGTTCCAAGTGTAGGTGCGCTGATCTAGCATCAGTTAACTTTTGGATCATAATGGACAGGTGGAACCTGATCCTAGATATGCACCACTACTCTGAGAATATGGTCCCAGATCTGCCCCAAGCCCCTGTTCATTCATTATAATGTAAAAAAGCTAAACTGATCCTAGATCAGTACTGCTACTGTGAGACACCATATGAATACAGGCCTTGAGTGCAGTCTTTTTCTTGGACTCTCTCAAGCCTCGCTTCAACTGTCTACACCTGTCCAGAAAACTGTCAATCTACATGAAGAGCGATGGGGACTGTGAGGGTTCTGTTTAGAATTGGCTAAATGACACAAGTGGGCAAATGACATCAAACCACAAACATTTTTCTTTCCTATCTTTGACTGTCCTAACTTGACTGGTCGAATCCTATAATCTCTATATTCTAATGAATCACAGGCGTTTGGCTCAGAACTGTTTGGGAGTGATGTAAAGACAGGCCGAATGATAACGCCGCCAACAAGCAGTATGTTCTCAGTGCAGCGGCGCAGTGAGACAAATTGGCCGACGCGTTTATCTGATCCCTGCCGTTCTGTTCACTCTTGAGTTTCACTTTGCCCAAATGCCTTTAGTCATAACTATTTTAAGAGGTTTTAGATGTAAAATATCTAATTCACAACCTCTAAGACCTACCTGTAAATTGTTTTTCATTCACAAATGCCCTGTTTTTTTGGGGGTGAGGGTGTGAATAAGCCTATTTTATCACTGTTGTTTTGAAGACCTACTAACCTGGTTTTGTCGTTCCTTGTCTCCAAGGGCCCTGTTCTTGAAGCCGTTCATGTTGCTGCTGGATGAGCCCACCAACCACTTGGACCTGGATGCCTGTGTGGCTGGAGGAAGAGCTTAGCCAGTAAGGCCATTTAGACGTGTGAGACGTAGGACACGACTTTTCTAGAAACAATTGTGCCTGTATCATAACTTTTAATGTGAAAGGCCACCTTAGATTGAAGGCAGGGTTCTTCTGACATTTAAGTCGCAACTCTAGAGTTAAACTGGAAAATCATGGAACATTTACATGATCTACTCTCTTTAAGCTGCTATTGCTGCTGTGACATGATGTAAACAAAGGCGAATTATAGTGCCCCTGCCAGGCAGTTTGTTCTCCGTGTGGGGGCGCGTTGACAAAAACTAGACCGAAGCGTTTATCTGATCTAAGCAGCATTCCAAAAGAGTGTAGAGCTGATGCCACAAGGGTTGTTAGTTCCAAGATAACAGATTTGTTTTAGACATTGCTCATGGAGTTTATAGTTATGTGCTAACTAGCTATATACAGGTAACTGCCAAAATAAAGGAAACAATGACATTGTGTCTTAATAGGGCATTGGGCCACCACAAGCTACAAAGTCTCAAACTCTATTGGATGGATTCTTCTGCCAGAAATTCCATAATTTGGTGTTTTCTTGGTGGTGGTGGAAAATGCTATCTCGGGTGCTGTTCCAGAATCTCCCGTGGGTGTTTAATTGGCTTGAGCTCTGGTGACTGAGGTGGCATATGGTTTTCATGCTCATCAAACCATTCAGTGACCACTCGTGCCCTGTGGGTGGGGGCATTGTCATCCTATGGGGTCATAGCCTTGCCTGGGGACTCAAACTGAATTCCTCCGCTGCTCTGTTTTCACTACATGTTTCAGTCGGAGACTGCCGTCGTTTTGTGGTGATGTCAAAAGGAGGGGTGTTGTACAAATCAGCGATTGGCTTATCTCTAACCAATCAGTATCACAGCCAATGACACATTTTCTAAATGCAGCTGTACTCAGAATAGCTAAGAATGTGTTTGTGTTCTATCAATCATTGGGGGTACTCGAATCCTGACTCATTGCGGAGAAACTCATGTCCGGAGCAAGGCATTTGGATAGCCAGGCAAGGCATAGCTGTGGTAACCAAAGTAATGGCCTGCCCAGCATTTTAATAGATGACCCTAAGCATGATGGGATGTTAATAGCTTAGCCCGGAACCGCACCTGCTTTCAATATTCTTTGTATCCCTCGTTTATTCAAGTGTTTCCATTACTTTGGCAGTTACCTTTTGACTTTGGTCCCTGACCTTGTAGGATAATGCCTCTCAAGAATTGTCATTGTTGCTATTTAGAAGTGTCTGAAGTTTCAGCCTTACTCCTATTCTACAGATTCAAACGTATTCTGGTCCTGATCTCCCATTCGCAAGATTTCCTCAACGGCGTGTGCACCAACATCATGCACTTGCACGAGCGCAAGCTGAAATACTACACGGTAAGAGCAACTGCACTCTGTCATGGTCACCGTGGACCAACAAGCTGTTTGTCTGGTTATAATAATTCTCCAGGTCTGAGCAGTTGCATTTCCTGTCCTCAGTTGATAAATGAACACTAGTTCACTAAACTTACTTACCCAAATGGGCCCAGTTAAAGCTCAGACTTCCACCATTTACAGGGTTTGTCCGGTGATGAAAATACTGGAAAAGTCATAATTTTAAAATGTTTTCCAGGCCATGGTGAGTTTTGGAAAATGATCAAATCTGAGAATTTTGAGAAGTCATGAACATTAATTTCTGTTGGTGTAATTTATTCAGGCAGTTAATATTATATCAATAAAATTTAAAGCAACGTCTGCCAGGATCGAATGACACTTTGTGTGCATCACCTACATGTGTGAGACAAGTGGGCCGTTGCTCAAGGAGAGAAACAGTCGGACATTGCAGCATCAGGTAGGCCTAGCCTATGAAATATGATATAAGACTAACTAGGTTGGCAATTCAAAACATATCTTGTACCCTATAGGTAACTGTTTAGCTATTGGGAGTAAATGTTATTTACAGTGCTTTCGGAGAGTATTCAACCCCTTGACATATTTACATTTAAGTCATTTAGCAGACGCTCTTATCCAGAGCGACTTACAAATTGGTGCATTCACCTTATGACATCCAGTGGAACAGCCACTTTACAATAGTGCATCTAAATCTTTTAAGGTGGGGGTGAGAAGGATTACTTTATCCTATCCTAGGTATTCCTTAAAGAGGTGGGGTTTCAGGTGTCTCCGGAAGGTGGTGATTGACTCCGCTGTCCTGGCGTCGTGAGGGAGTTTGTTCCACCATTGGGGGCCAGAGCAGCGAACAGTTTTGACTGGGCTGAGCGGGAACTGTACTTCCTCAGTGGTAGGGAGGCGAGCAGGCCAGAGGTGGATGAACGCAGTGCCCTTGTTTGGGTGTAGGGCCTGATCAGAGCCTGGAGGTACTGAGGTGCCGTTCCCCTCACAGCTCCGTAGGCAAGCACCATGGTCTTGTAGCGGATGCGGAGCTTCAACTGGAAGCCAGTGGAGAGAGCGGAGGAGCGGGGTGACGTGAGAGAACTTGGGAAGGTTGAACACCAGACGGGCTGCGTTCTGGATGAGTTGTAGGGGTTTAATGGCACAGGCAGGAGCCCAGCCAACAGCGAGTTGCAGTAATCCAGACGGGAGATGACAATTTTCCACATTTTGTTACGTTAGACTTATTCTAAAATTGAATAAATATTTTCCCTTATCAATCTACACACAGCATCCCATAATGACAAAGCAAATCAGGTTTTTAGACATTTTTGCAAGAGGGAAAAATGTGTTTACATTTGTATTCAGACCCTTTGCTGTGAGACTCGAAATTGAGCTCAGGTGCGTCCTGTTTCCATTGATCATCCTTGATGTTTCTACAACTTGATTGAGTCCACCTGTAGTAAATTCAATTGATTGGACATGGTTTGGGTCCAGGCACACACCTGTCTATGAGGTCCCACAGTTGACCGTGCATGTCAGTGCAAAAACCAAGCAAACGGGGTCGAAGAAATAGTCAGTAGAGCTCCAAGACAGGATTGTGCCGAGGCACAGATCTGGGGAGGCTACCAAAAAATGTCTGCAGCTGGCCGCCCGGCCAAACTGAGCAGTTGGGGAGAAGGGTCTTGGTCGGGAGGTGACCGATGGTCACTGACAGAGCTCGAAGGTTCACCCATCTCGCAGCACTCCTCCGATCAGGCCTTTATGGTAAAATAGCCACACGGAAGCCTTCCCAGTTAAAGGCACATGACAGGCTGCTTGGAGTTCGCCGCCAAAAGGCACCTAAAGGACTTCGGACCATGAGAGACAATATTCTCTGATCTGATGAAACCAAGATTGAACTCTTTGGCCTGAATGCCAAAGGTCACGTCTGAGGAAACCTGGCAGCAGCATAATGTGGGGATGTTTTTCATCGGTGGGCACTGGAAGACGAGTCAGGATCTAGGGAAAGATGAACGGAGCGAAGTACAGAGACCCTTGATGAAAAATATAAATGAGAATGGTCTTGGTAGATGGTGTGGTCTACAGCTTATGCGGTCCTCTACCTCAGACAAGCAAATACTAATAAATTACCCCCTAAATAAAAATATAGTGTTTTTTTTTTTGAGCCTTTATTACAGTAAATACTAAAGTCGCATTAATTTGTGAATTCAATTTCCAAAATGGAACGGTTTACATCTCTTTTTACGCTAATTATTCAATGGTTGCTTTATTTTTTAAATTAAATGCTTGATTGCATTTCAAATCATGAATGACTCTTATGCTGTGTGACACGAACAAAAATAATTTATTGATACAGTAGCCTATATAAGTATTGAAATATAGGCCTAGGTAAGTTATGGTGTTTTAGACTAAACAGGACACGCTCTTTGGCCTACAGCTCGGTGGTGGTTATACAAGGCTGCTATACTAAGCCTACTAATGATAATGACATTACTTATTATCATGATAATGAGATCAAGGAAAACTGTGGATTAATATTATATAATTTTCCAGACTATTTGGGACGGAGTGTAAACAACACTAAAATAAATAATACCTGAGAGGCTGGTCTAACAAAATGTACAGCCTCTTAAGGCATGGCAAAGATTAAAACAGACAGATTTGTGACAAACCAATATGGTGGTTAACTTTGCTGCTATTACGCACATGGGAACATGGTCTGGGGAAAGGCGCCAAGTCAACAGCGCACTGATGCGTTTCAGGACCGCGCCCAATATCTAACGCGGGAGAAAGACGCACTTTTTGTTCGCACATATTTTCTATTTGTTGCGCCATATACAATTCTTCAATGGCACAGGTCTTGGACTGATGGACTGTGCCATCTCCACAATGGATCAGTCCACTCACAGGCGCAAGTCAGACAGGTGTCTTGTACACTTATTTTTATGAGCTGCTTCTACACCTGCATTGCTTGCTGTTTGGGGTTTTAGGCTGGGTTTCTGTACAGCACTTGAGATATCAGCTGATGTACGAAGGGCTATATAAATACAATTTGATTGATTTGCTGCTCCACCTTACACGATGACAAGAGGTGCTACATGGGATCAGAGCAGCCTCCCAGCGACGATACCACATCACGCTTACTTTCTTTGTACGTGCATAGACACCACCAATTGGTGGTCGTGGAAATTTGGCTAGATGTCATGAAATATCATCTGTCAGAATGTGTGTTGAACTCTGCATTTACACGTTATAGTGTATTTTGCCTTGGTGAGTTACTATGATTTAAAAATGTACTATATTCAAGTGATAAAAACAAAGTAAATGAAAGATGTGGGGGTACATCCCTTTTTTTTTAAATTGTTAAATGGTACACAATCCTCTATAAACAAGCATTTGTTTACTTCCTCAAAGGGCAACTACGACCAGTACATTAAGACCAGGGAGGAGTTGGAAGAGAACCAGATGAAGAGGTTCAATTGGGAGCAGGACCAGATCAAACACATGAAGGTAAACTCCCCTTTCTCTTGGGACACTTTCACGTACACAAGTAGTATGTGAAATTTGAGCCGGCGCCGCTAATGTGGGTGATGGGTTATTTTGGAACCACTTAGCTTGTGGCCGATGGGAGTGAACTGCTTCACCAAACATTCGTAGTTTTGTAAACCCTTCTCTCTCCCTTACTACCCCACCAGAACTACATTGCCCGGTTTGGGCACGGCTCAGCCAAGCTGGCTCGCCAAGCCCAGAGTAAAGAGAAGACTCTGCAGAAGATGGTGGCCTCGGGCCTGACTGAGAGTGTTAAGAATGACCAAGTAAGTCTGTTTAGTGACTTTGACAGGGCTGGTGGTGCTTCCCATATAGGGTAGGAACAGGTGCTCTTTTTGGTATAACAAGTTTGTTGTTTTGGCTACAGCCCAGAGTTTTTCCTGGACAGGCAAGTCACATGATCAGGAAAATCTATGGACCTTAGTTATAGTGGGTATTAATACAGGCAGCTGACCAGAGTTTGGATGTACTCTTATTATTGCTACTGTGGTATGATGTAAACAAAAGGCCAAATTATAGTGCCCTGCCAGGCGCACGGTGACACAATTGTCCAACAAGTTTTTCGGATCTAAGCAGCATGCCAAGGAGTGTAGAGCAGACGCCACAGGTTGTTAGTTCCGGGATAATAGTAAACTGATCTAAGCAGCATGCCAAGGAGTATAGAGCAGACGCCACAGGTTGTTAGTTCCGGGGATAATAGTAAACTGATCTAAGCAGCATGCCAAGGAGTATAGAGCAGACGCCACAGGTTGTTAGTTCCGGGATAATAGTAAACTGATCTAAGCAGCATGCCAAGGAGTATAGAGCAGACGCCACAGGTTGTTAGTTCCGGGATAATAGTAAACTGATCTAAGCAGCATGCCAAGGAGTATAGAGCAGACGCCACAGGTTGTTAGTTCCGGGGATAATAGTAAACTGATCTAAGCAGCATGCCAAGGAGTATAGAGCAGACGCCACAGGTTGTTAGTTCGGGATAATAGTAAACTGATCTAAGCAGCATGCCAAGGAGTATAGAGCAGACGCCACAGGTTGTTAGTTCCGGGATAATAGTAAACTGATCTAAGCAGCATGCCAAGGAGTGTAGAGCAGACGCCACAGGTTGTTAGTTCCGGGATAATAGTAAACTGATCTAAGCAGCATGCCAAGGAGTGTAGAGCAGACGCCACAGGTTGTTAGTTCCGGGATAATAGTAAACTGATCTAAGCAGCATGCCAAGGAGTATAGAGCAGACGCCACAGGTTGTTAGTTCCGGGATAATAGTAAACTGATCTAAGCAGCATGCCAAGGAGTATAGAGCAGACGCCACAGGTTGTTAGTTCTGGGATAATAGTAAACTGATCTAAGCAGCATGCCAAGGAGTATAGAGCAGACGCCACAGGTTGTTAGTTCCGGGATAATAGTAAACTGATCTAAGCAGCATGCCAAGGAGTATAGAGCAGACGCACAGGTTGTTAGTTCGGGATAATAGTAAACTGATCTAAGCAGCATGCCAAGGAGTATAGAGCAGACGCCACAGGTTGTTAGTTCCGGGATAATAGTAAACTGATCTAAGCAGCATGCCAAGGAGTATAGAGCAGACGCCACAGGTTGTTAGTTCCGGGATAATAGTAAACTGATCTAAGCAGCATGCCAAGGAGTGTAGAGCAGAGACAGGTTGTTAGTTCCTGGATAATAGTAACTGATCTAAGCAGCATGCCAAGGAGTGTAGAGCAGACGCCACAGGTTGTTAGGATAATAGTAAACTGATAGATGCCAAGGAGTATAGAGCAGACGCTACAGGTTGTTAGTTCCGGGATAATAGTAAACTGATCTAAGCAGCATGCCAAGGAGTGTAGAGCAGACGCCACAGGTTGTTAGTTCCGGGATAATAGTAAACTGATCTAAGCAGCATGCCAAGGAGTATAGAGCAGACGCCACAGGTTGTTAGTTCCGGGATAATAGTAAACTGATCTAAGCAGCATGCCAAGGAGTATAGAGCAGACGCCACAGGTTGTTAGTTCCGGGATAATAGTAAACTGATCTAAGCAGCATGCCAAGGAGTATAGAGCAGACGCCACAGGTTGTTAGTTCCGGGATAATAGTAAACTGATCTAAGCAGCATGCCAAGGAGTGTAGAGCAGACACCACGGTTGTTAGTTCCGGGATAATAGTAAACTGATCTAAGCAGCATGCCAAGGAGTATAGAGCAGACATACAGGTTGTTAGTTCCGGGATAATAGTAAACTGATCTAAGCAGCATGCCAAGGAGGTAGAGCAGACGCCACAGGTTGTTAGTTCCGGGATAATAGTAAACTGATCTAAGCAGCATGCCAAGGAGTATAGAGCAGACACCACAGGTTGTTAGTTCGGGATAATAGTAAACTGATCTAAGCAGCATGCCAAGGAGTTTAGAGCAGACACCACAGGTTGTTAGTTCTGGGATAATAATAAACTGATCTAAGCAGCATGCCAAGGAGTGTAGAGCAGACGCCACAGGTTGTTAGTTCCGGGATAATAGTAAACTGATCTAAGCAGCATGCCAAGGAGTATAGAGCAGACGCCACAGGTTGTTAGTTCCGGGATAATAGTAAACTGATCTAAGCAGCATGCCAAGGAGTATGAGCAGACGCCACAGGTTGTTAGTTCCGGATAATAGTACATTGCAAAAGAGAATCCATAATTCCATAGCTTCCTTCAGGGTGTCACAAGGCAGGAATCAAAGAATAACACATGCAAACCATCCTGAACTCTTTTAACTCATTCTTCTTTTCCTTTTCTAGACCCTGTCATTTTGTTTTCCTCCCTGTGGGAAGATTCCCCCTCCTGTCATCATGGTCCAAAATGTCAGCTTCAAGTACTCTGATGACCAGGTACGTTTTGTCCAACCTCACTTCTGCCTCACGAATGTTTTGCTCAACTTGTTTTTTTGTAACTGTTCCTAAACGAAAGACCTAAAGAGATTCCAGCTCCAAACTACACTATTATCATGTTTTTCTCAATATTGTTGTCTTGTGTTTTCCCCTCGTTTGATGATTCAGCCCCATATATACAAGAACCTTGAGTTCGGTATCGACCTCGACACCCAGTGGCCCTTGTGGGGCCCAACGGGCCGGAAGTCCACCCTGCTTAAACTCCTCATGGGAGAGGTTAGTATTGACATTGTTACGGCCATTTAGCAGACTTGAATTGTTCTCCTGTCATTCAGCCATACCATGACACGTTACCATAAATAGTTTATAGTTTAATTTTCACTGATATGTGAGAATGGTCCAAATGTAAACGGTCGTTTTATTTCCTGTTCAGTTGCCTGGTCATTTCTTTGAACCGATATCCCACAACTGCCATCTCTCCATTCCTACCAATGTCTCCTCATTGTCTTTGTCCTCAGCTCCTCCCCACTGATGGAATGATCCGCAAGAACTCCCACGCCAAGATTGGCAGATATCACCAGGTACCACACCATTAAAGCACACTGGTATACTAAACTGTCTTAGATCATTTAAGTGCGTATGCTCCTACAATTCCAAAATTGGAGTAGTCTGCGAATTTGAGTGAATCTGTTTACCAACTGATTGTGTGTGGTTGTGAAGTGGATTACTTTTTATTTGACTTGATTGAAGTTAAGTTTGTTAGACATTTTACAAATCTCCATGATTCACATGGCTGAACCCACTCTATTTTCTCCAGCATCTAACAGAGCAGCTGGAACTTGACCTCTCCCCTGGATTACATGATGAAGTGTTACCCGGAGATCAAGGAGAGGGAGGAGATGAGGAAGATCATTGGCCGCTATGGGCTGACAGGCAAACAGCAGGTCAGTTTGATCATTAGTGACCAATTGTGATCCTCAAATATTGTTCTCCCAATTGCAGACCTGCCTTCAGATAACATTTAGTTTTGTTTTCAAGTCATTTTAACGTTTGAGCCTGTCTGTTGTGCCAGGGGAGTGGGGTTTGTACTTTTGGGACTGTTCCATTTGTATCATGAAAGCTCAGAGGACAGGAAAATAACTATTTGAACCCAGGCCGGGTTGTAGTCAATTGTAATTCAACCGAAGTTGGTAATTAAATTCAACCCCTTTATATGAATTTGGGGTAACGGTCTTCTGACATGGGTGACATTTCTTCTTTTTGTCCTTCAGGTGAACCCCATTAGAAACTTGTCCGACGGGCAGAAGTGCCGGGTGTGCTTTGCCTGGCTGGCCGGGCAGAACGCCCACATGCTCTTCTTGGACGAGCCCACCAATCACTTAGATATCGAGACCATCGATGCCCTGGCTGACGCCATCAACGCAGTATGAGGGCGGCATGATGCTGGTTAGCCACGACTTCCGGCTCATCCAACAGGTGAGGAACGAACAATTGGACACAGATTGGATTGAAACGGTTGCTTTAAAATGAACAGAAATGTACTCCAACCCTAATGAGGGCAATGCATTTGTGGGCCACAGTGTCTGAACGACACTCGGCCATGCCAATAGCACACCGGCGCTGAGCCGTTAAACTCCACGAGTCTACAGCAGCGGAGTCTACATTTTGAATGAGCTTGTCAGAAATGGCTCTAGTTTACTTATTGGAATTATTTGTTGGAACAACTGGGATTAATGCACTTGTATGTACTTGTCCTGTTTTTTGTGTCCCTATTTAACCCCTTTCTCCTTTTGTTTTCCGTAGGTGGCCCAGGAGATCTGGGTGTGCGAAAAGCAAACCATCACCAAATGGAACCGGGACATCTTGGCTTACAAAGACCATTTGAAAAAGAAGATCGACAAAAATTCTCATGGTGTATAGAAAATTGAAATACCTCCCCAGATTCAAGACTGCACTGTCCCAAGACTGTGGACTCCCATTTTTCCCATTCCCTCTTCACGTGGCTATATAACTCGACGCATCTTACTCCATTTCAAGATGCCCAATTCCTCCTGCTTTTAATGCCTCTTTATGGCTGCTGGAAGGTTGTGGTGCGACCTAGTTGCCTTCCATTGCTACCCCCTTTACAGGCATACTTATGGTATCTTGATTTCTCAGTTAAAATAAATAATTTATCCGTCAGTGGTAGAGACCACGTGCATTTTTCCACAGTTCTGATATAGTAGGATGTTAGCCGCCTGTACCAACTTATTTCCTTTTACTCTAAAATAGCTTTTTATTATTTAACTGTACCTGCAATAATGAGATTGTATGAATAAAGGAGCAAAATAACTGACTTGTTTTTAGTGACATGACTAACTTTGACTCATCAGTTCATGGACCAAGTTCTAAAGCATGCATTAAGCATTTTCTGTTTATTTTTAGGCTTTGGAGTTCATGGTGTATAGGTGATTTTTATTTTGAAGGCAGAAACCAGAAGTGTTTTCTACACTGGTTTGCATTCGGGTCATAATTGCACGATTGACAACTGTAGCAGGTTAAAAAAATAATTGGCATTCTGCTAGCTTACGACAACTACAAATAATTTGATATCTAGTCCAGCGATGTCAAAATGGACATGGTAGCTAGTTCAAAATTGGCTAACGGTTAACAAGATGGTACTACACCGGCTCTGACGCTCATCGCCTGTGGCAGGGTTTGCAAACCATTAGACCACAAAGGCAAGCATAGCTGAGAGCTGCCCAGTGATGAGCCTACCAGATGAGCTAAACTACTTCTATGCTCGCTTCGAGGCAAATAACACAATCATGCATGAGAGCACCAGCTGTTCCGGAAGACTGATCACGCTGTCCGCAGCGAATGTGAGTAACAGGTTAACATTCACTAAAGCCGAGGGGCCAGACTGATTACCAGGACGTGAACTGCGAGCATACGCTGATCAACTGGCAGGTGTCTTCACTGACATTTTCAAACCCTCCCTGTCAGTCTGTAATACCAACATGTTTCAAGCAGACCACCATAGTGCCTATGTCCAAGAACACTAAGGTAACCTGCCTAAATGACTACTGACCCGTAGCACTCACGTCTGTAGATGTGTGATGTTGTTCCCCTAGATTATGCACCAATTCAAATAGGTCAAGAGAGGATGTTAATAATTTGATAATAATGCAGTGTTATTTAAATTGAATTACAGCTGCATAGCTAATGTTATTTTTTGGTGTACAGACACCTTTTCATATCTATATTGTACATGTGATTGTACAAGTTTATTTTGGTTTGGTCCATTGCAGGTTCTGTATTTCCGTACCCCCTTATTGTTCTCTTTTGCCTGACCTTCGGCCAGCAAGGTATGTTGTCCTTGGCTCCGCAAGTGTTCAATATTAAACTGGTAATGTTACACACAAGGTGCTGGTATACAACCATTTTTGTTTTAATGTGGGCAATCTAAAGATTTATGTTAACAAGTTTCCCGAGCTTGCTTACTAGGGTACCTATTGTGAGTACTTGGGACAGTGTTTGAGTGAGTTTCCATGTGCTTGTGCCTGAGAGCTGTGACTGCGCCAAGGGCTAAAATATTGTGTGTTCTCTCTTCGTGTGCAGGGCAAATAAAAATAATTCAACTAGCAGACCTCCAGTTGTGGCAGAGTCCTAATTAAAAGTACAGGACGAACCACCCTCATATACATGAAGTGCTTTGAAAGGCTGGTCATGGCTCACATCACCATTATCCCAGAAACCCTAGACCCACTCCAATTAGCGTACTAACAGATCCACAGATGATGCAATCTCTATTGCACTCCACACTGCCCTTTATCACCTGGACAAAAGGAACACCTATGTGAGAATGCTATTCATTGACTACAGCTCAGCGTTCAACACCATAGTGCCCTCAAATCTCATCGCTAAGCTAAGGACCCTGGGACTAAACACCTCCCTCTGCAACTGGATCCTGCACGGCCAGGCACGACTCCAACATCATTAAGTTTGCCGATGACACAACAGTGGTAGTCGGCCTGATCACCGACAACGATGAGACAGATTATAGGGAGGTCGTTAGAGATCTGGTCGTGTGGTGCCAGGACAACAACCTCTCCCTCAGCGTGATCAAGACAAAGGAGACGATTGTGGACTACAGGAAAAAGAGGACCGAGCACGTCCCCATTCTCATCGACGGGGCTGCAGTGGAGCAGGTTGAGAGCTTCAAAGTTCCTTGGTGTCCAACAAACTAATATGGTCCAAGCACACCAAGACTTCAGCCACCCTAGTCATAGACTGTTCTCTCTGCTACTGCATGGCAAGTGGTACCGGAGCACCAAGTCTACGTCCAAGAGGCTTCTACCCCCAAGCCATAAGACTCCGGAAGATCTAATCAAATGGCTACCCAGACTATTTGCACTACCCCTCCCCCCCTCCCTCTTACAACGCTGCTACTGTTATTATCTATGCATAGTCACTTTAATAACTACCTATTTTCATTTCATTACAGTACAACGGTTTGATTTGTTTGATCGTAGCTAGCTACATAGCTAGCTACATAGCCGTCTTTGTTTCAAAGATAATTGTGTAGTCTAGAGCGATTTTCTAGGTTAGCTAGCCAGCTATTGTCGTTCTTTTAACGCAACGTAACGTAAACAACACTGCTAGCTAGCCAGCTAGCCCAATAGTAGCACTGTAGAAACTATTACACTCAACGGAACGACTTGATTAGTGTAGTGTCAACAACGCAGCTACTGCCAGCTAGCCTACTTCAGCAGTACTGTATCATTTTAATCATTTTAGTCAATAACATTCTTGCTACGTAGTTTCTTAACTTTCTGAACATTCGAGACGTGTAGTCCACTTGTCATTCCAATCTCCTTGCATTAGCGTAGCCTCTTCTGTAGCCTGTCAACTATGTGTCTGTCTATCCCTGTTCTCTCCTCTCTGCACAGACCATACAAACGCTCCACACCGCGTGGCCGCGGCCACCCTAATCTGGTGGTCCCAGCGCGTCGACTCCACGTGGAGTTCCAGGTCTCCGGTAGCCTCTGGAACTGCCGATCTGCGGCCAACAAGGCAGAGTTCATCTCAGCCTATGCCTCCCTCCAGTCCCTCGACTTCTTGGCACTGACGGAAACATGGATCACCACAGATAACACTGCTACTCCTACTGCTCTCTCCCTCGTCCGCCCACGTGTTCTCGCACACCCCGAGAGCTTCTGGTCAGCGGGGTGGTGGCACCGGGATCCTCATCTCTCCCAAGTGGTCTTTCTCTTTTCTCCCCTTACCCATCTGTCTATCGCCTCCTTTGAATTCCATGCTGTCACAGTTACCAGCCCTTTCAAGCTTAACATCCTTATCATTTATCGCCCTCCAGGTTCCCTTGGAGAGTTCATCAATGAGCTTGATGCCTTGATAAGCTCCTTTCCTGAGGACGGCTCACCTCTCTCACAGTTCTGGCGACTTTAACCTCCCCACGTCTACCTTTGACTCATTCTCTCTGCCTCCTTCTTTCCACTCCTCTCCTCTCCTCTTTTGACCTCACCCTCTCACCTTCCCCCTACTCACAAGGCAGGCAATACGCTTGACCTCATCTTTACTAGATGCTGTTCTTCCACTAACCTCATTGCAACTCCCCTCCAAGTCTCCGACCACTACCTTGTATCCTTTTCCCTCTCGCTCTCATCCAACACTTCCCACACTGCCCCTACTCGGGATGGTATCGCGCCGCCCCAACCTTCGCTCTCTCTCCCCCGCTACTCTCTCCTCTTCCATCCTATCATCTCTTCCTCTGCTCAAACCTTCTCCAACCTATCTCCTGATTCTGCCTCCTCAACCCTCCTCTCCTCCCTTTCTGCATCCTTTGACTCTCTATGTCCCCTATCCTCCAGGCCGGCTGGTCCTCCCTCCCGCTCCGTGGCTCGACGACTCATTGCGAGCTCACAGAACAGGGCTCCGGGCAGCCGAGCGGAAATGGAGGAAAACTCGCCTCCTGCGGACCTGGCATCCTTTTCACTCCCTCCTCTCTACATTTTCCTCCTCTGTCTCTGCTGCTAAAGCCACTTTCTACCATTCTAAATTCCAAGCATCTGCCTCTAACCCTAGGAAGCTCTTCGCCACCTTCTCCTGAATCCCCCCTCCTCCCTCTCTGCAGATGACTTCGTCAACCATTTTGAAAAGAAGGTCGACGACATCCGATCCTCGTTTGCTAAGTCAAACGACACCGCTGGTTCTGCTCACACTGCCCACCCTATGCTCTGACCTCTTTCTCCCCCTCTCTCCAGATGAAATCTCGCGTCTTGTGACGGCCGGCCGCCCAACAACCTGCCCGCTTGACCCTATCCCCTCCTCTCTTCTCCAGACCATTTCCGGAGACCTTCTCCCTTACCTCACCTCGCTCATCAACTCATCCCTGACCGCTGGCTACGCCCCCTTCCGTCTCTTCAAGAGAGCGAGAGTTGCACCCTTCTGAAAAACCTACACTCGATCCCTCCGATGTCAACAACTACAGACCAGTATCTCTTCTCTCTTTTCTCTCCAAACTCTTGAGCGTGCCGTCCTTGGCCAGCTCTACCGCTATCTCTCTCAGAATGACCTTCTTGATCCAAATCAGTCAGGTTTCAAGACTAGTCATTCAACTGAGACTGCTCTTCTCTGTATCACGGAGGCGCTCCGCACTGCTAAAGCTAACTCTCTCTCCTCTGCTCTCATCCTTCTAGACCATCGGCTGCCTTCGATACTGTGAACCATCAGATCCTCCTCTCCACCCTCTCCGAGTTGGGCATCTCCGCGCGGCCCACGCTTGGATTGCGTCCTACCTGACAGGTCGCTCCTACCAGGTGGCGTGGCGAGAATCTGTCTCCTCACCACGCGCTCTCACCACTGGTGTCCCCCAGGGCTCTGTTCTAGGCCCTCTCTTATTCTCGCTATACAACAAGTCACTTGGCTCTGTCATAACCTCACATGGTCTCTCCTATCATTGCTATGCAGACGACACACAATTAATCTTCCTTTCCCCTTCTGATGACCAGGTGGCGAATCGCATCTCTGCATGTCTGGCAGACATATCAGTGTGGATGACGGATCATCACCTCAAGCTGAACCTCAGCAAGACGGAGCTCCTCTTCCTCCCGGGAAGGACTGCCCGTTCCATGATCTTGCCATCACGGTTGACAACTCCATTGTGTCCTCCTCCCAGAGCGCTAAGAACCTTGGCGTGATCCTGGACAACACCCTGTCGTTCTCAACTAACATCAAGGCGGTGTCCCGTTCCTGTAGGTTCATGCTCTACAACATCCGCAGAGTACGACCCTGCCTCACACAGGAAGCGGCGCAGGTCCTAATCCAGGCACTTGTCATCTCCGTCTTGATTACTGCAACTCGCTGTTGGCTGGGCTCCTGCCTGTGCCATTAAACCCCTACAACTCATCCAGAACGCCAGCCCGTCTGGTGTTCAACCTTCCCAAGTTCTCTCTCACGTCACCCCGCTCCTCCGCTCTCTCCACTGGCTTCCAGTTGAAGCTCGCATCCGCTACAAGACCATGGTGCTTGCCCCACGGAGTTGTGAGGGGAACGGCACCTCAGTACCTCCAGGCTCTGATCAGGCCCTACACCCAAACAAGGGCACTGCGTTCATCCACCTCTGGCCTGCTCGCCTCCCCCACTGAGGAAGTACAGTTCCCGCTCAGCCCAGTCAAAACTGTTCGCTGCTCTGGCCCCCAATGGTGGAACAAACTCCTCACGACGCCAGGACAGCGGAGTCAATCACCACCTTCCGGAGACACCTGAAACCCCACCTCTTCAAGGAATACCTAGGATAGGGTAAGTAATCCTTCTCACCCCCCTAAAAAAGATTTAGATGCACTATTGTAAAGTGGCTGTTCCACTGATGTCATAAGGTGTATGCACCAATTTGTAAGTCGCTCTGGATAAGAGCGTCTGCTAAATGACTTAAATGTAAATGTAAATGTACCTACATGTACA
>NW_026289914.1:0-1076 GCF_023373465.1 Oncorhynchus keta
GCCCTGGTTCGCCTGGTGTGCGAGGTTGTGGAGGTGGGGTCCCCTGCTGGAATCATCCCCGGAAATAGAGTGTTGTTACCCGGGTGGTGAGTAAGGGCCTACAAGCCTGGAGGTCCATAGCTCCAGGGGGTAAGCTCTACTCTCATCACCGTAAATAGAGTGTTGTTACCCGTGTGGTGAGTAAGGGCCTACAAGCCTGGAGGTCCATAGCTCCAGGGGGTAAGCTCTACTCTCATCCCTGTAAATATAGTGTTGTTACCCGTGTGGTGAGTAAGGGCCTACAAGCCTGGAGGTCCATAGCTCCAGGGGGTAAGCTCTACTCTCATCCCTGTAAATATAGTGTTGTTACCCGGGTGGTGAGTGAGGGCCTCACTGCCTGTATGTGTACTCTCATGCCCAGAGAGATAGTCCTTTTCCTGGATATGGAGTGAGGGCCTTTAGGTCTGAAGGTCCATAGTTCCACTGTCCTTAAGGGGGGCAGAGCAGTCAGCCTCTGTGGAGGTTGGCTGCTCTGTCCCCCCTTTTTTGGCCCATTTCCCCAATCACCAGGCCCAGAGTTGGACTTAGTGCAATTTCTGATATTTTTTTAGGTTACCTACCATCAAACACCTTAGGAGGTGACTACTTTGAATGAGGGAATTATTTTTGGGTTACCAGTTGCACGGTTAGGTCACCAGGCCCAGAGTTGGACATAGTGCAATTTCTGTGATTTCAAACCACCAGTTGCACGGATATATATATATGTCCTCATCTGCATCCAGCATTTGGCTACCTTAAGAGAGTCATAGTTACTCCCAACTTTTACCCACACTTTACATTTTTATGTTAGCTGCTCTGTCCCCTTTTTTTGGCCCATTTCCCCAATCACCAGGCCCAGAGATGGACTTAGTGCAATTTCTGATCATTTTTAGGTTACCTACCATCAAACACCTTAGGAGGTGACTACTTTCAATGAGGGAATTATTTTTGGGTTACCAGTTGCACGGCTATTTATTTTTCTGGCCCAGTCAGTTATTTCAAAAATGTTAACCATACTTCCCGAAGGGCTAGAGGTCCCAAATTTCGTGTCATATCTC
>NW_026289915.1:0-37483 GCF_023373465.1 Oncorhynchus keta
CAACAATGACGTACAGTGATGACGTGGAGGGGGAAGGCTGCCGTCTTATCGGTTCTAACCAACAATGACGTACAGTGATGGCGTGGAGGGGAAGGCTGCCGTCTTATCGGTTCTTAACCAACAATGACCTACAGTGATGACGTGGGAGGGGAAGGCTGTCGCCTGATCGGTTCTAACCAACAATGACGACAGTGATGGCGTGAGGGGCTACCGTCTAATCGTGTTCTAACCAACAATGACATACAGTATGACGGTTCTTAACCAACAATGACGCACAGTGATGGCGTGGAGGGCTACCCGACTTATCGGTTCTTAACCAACAATGACATACAGTGATGACGTGGAGGGGAAGGCTGTCGTCTTATCGGTTCTTAACCAACAATGACGTACAGTGATGGCGTGGAGGGCTACCGACTTATCGGTTCTTAACCAACAATGACGCAGTGATGACGTGAGGGGAAGGCTGTCGTCTGATCGGTTCTTAACCAACAATGACGCAGTGATGACGTGAGGGGGAAGGTTGCTGCCTGATCGGTTCTTAACCAACAATGACGTACAGTGATGGCGTGGAGGGAAGGTTCTAACCAACAATGACATACAGTTGATCGGTCGTCTTATCGGTTCTAACAATGACGTACAGTGATGACGTGAGGGCTAGGTCGCCTGATCGGTTCTTAACCAACAATGACATATGATGACGTGAGAAGGCTGTCGCCAGTTCTAACCAACAATGATGACGTGAGGGGAAGGGGTTCTAACCAACAATGGTACAGTGATGGCGTGAGGAAGGCTGCCGCCTTATCGGTTCTTAACAACAATGACGTACAGTGATGACGTGGAGGGAACAGTTCTTAACCAACAATGATGGCATGACGTGGAGGGGGAAGGCTGCCGTCTTATCGGTTCTTAACCAACAATGACGTACAGTGATGACGTGGAGGGGAAGGGGGAATGACGCATAGTGATGGTCGTCTTATCGGTTCTTAACCAACAATGACGTACAGTGATGAAGGCGCCTTATGAGGGAAGGCTGGCGTCTTATCGGTTCTTAACCAACAATGACGTACAGTGATGGCGTGGAGGGCTACCGTCTTATCGGTTCTTAACCAACAAATGACGTACAGTGATGGCGTGGAGGGGGAAGGGCTGTCGTCTTATCGGTTCTGTAACCAACAATGACGTACAGCATGGCGTGACGGTTCTTAACCAACAATGACGTACAGTGATGGCGTGGAGGGGAAGGCTGTCGTCTTATCGGTTCTTAACCAACAATGACGTACAGTGATGGCGTGAGGGAAGGCTACCGTCTTATCGGTTCTTAACCAACAATGACATACAGTGATGACGTGGAGGGGGAAGGCTGTCGCCTTATCGGTTCTTAACCAACAATGACGTACAGTGATGGCGTGGAGGGGAGGGCTACCGTCTTATGGTTCTAACCAACAATGACATACAGTGATGACGTGGAGGGGGAAGGCAGTGTCGTCTTATCGGTTCTTAACCAACAATGACGTACAGTGATGGCGTGAGGGGGAAGGCTGTCGTCTTATCGGTTCTTAACCAACAATGACGCATACAGTGAGCGTGGAGGGGAAGGCTGTCGTCGCCTTATCGGTTCTTAACCAACAATGACGTACAGTGATGGCGTGGAGGGTTCTTAACCAACAATGGCTGTCGTCTTATCGGTTCTTAACCAACAATGACGTGACAGTCTGATGACGTGGCGGAGGGGAAGGCTGCCGTCTTATCGGTTCTTAACCAACAATGACGTACAGTGATGACGTGGAGGTTCTTAACCAACAATGGCTGTCGTCTTATCGGTTCTTAACCAACAATGACGTACAGTGATGACGTGGAGGGGAAGGCTGTCGTCTTATCGGTTCTTAACCAACAATGACGTACAGTGATGGCGTGGAGGAAGGCTACCGTCTTATCGGTTCTTAACCAACAATGACATACAGCTGATGACAGTGATGACGGAGGGGAAGGCTGTCGCCTTATCGGTTCTTAACCAACAATGACGTACAGTGATGGCGTGGAGGGAAGGCTGTCGTACTGATCGGTTCTTAACCAACAATGACGTACAGTGATGGCGTGGAGGGGAGTGATGGCGTGAGGGCCGTCTTATCGGTTCTTAACCAACAATGACGTACAGTGATGACGTGGAGGGGAAGGCTGTCGTCTGATCGGTTCTTAACCAACAATGACGTACAGTGATGACGTGGAGGGGAAGGCTGTCGTCTTATCGGTTCTTAACCAACAATGACGTACAGTGATGACGTGGAGGGGAAGGCTGCCGTCTTATCGGTTCTTAACCAACAATGACGTACAGTGATGACGTGGAGGGGAAGGCTGTCGTCTTATCGGTTCTTAACCAACAATGACGTACAGTGATGACGTGGAGGGGAAGGCTGTCGTCTTATCGGTTCTTAACCAACAATGACGTACAGTGATGACGTGGAGGGGAAGGCTGCCGTCTTATCGGTTCTTAACCAACAATGACGTACAGTGATGACGTGGAGGGGAAGGCTGTCGTCTTATCGGTTCTTAACCAACAATGACGTACAGTGATGGCGTGGAGGGCTACCGTCTTATCGGTTCTTAACCAACAATGACGTACAGTGATGACGTGGAGGGGAAGGCTGTCGTCTTATCGGTTCTTAACCAACAATGACGTACAGTGATGGCGTGGAGGGGAAGGCTGTCGTCTTATCGGTTCTTAACCAACAATGACGTACAGTGATGACGTGGAGGGGAAGGCTGCCGTCTTATCGGTTCTTAACCAACAATGACGTACAGTGATGACGTGGAGGGGAAGGCTGCCGTCTTATCGGTTCTTAACCAACAATGACGTACAGTGATGGCGTGGAGGGGAAGGCTGCCGTCTTATCGGTTCTTAACCAACAATGACGTACAGTGATGACGTGGAGGGGAAGGCTGTCGTCTTATCGGTTCTTAACCAACAATGACGTACAGTGATGGCGTGGAGGGGAAGGCTGTCGTCTTATCGGTTCTTAACCAACAATGACGTACAGTGATGACGTGGAGGGGAACCGTCTTATCGGTTCTTAACCAACAATGACGTACAGTGATGGCGTGGAGGGGAAGGCTGGCGTCTTATCGGTTCTTAACCAACAATGACGTACAGTGATGGCGTGGAGGGCTAGGCTGTCGTTTTATCGGTTCTTAACCAACAATGACGTACAGTGATGGCGTGGAGGAAGGCTGCCGCCTTATCGGTTCTTAACCAACAATGACGTGACAGGCTGTCGCCTTATGATGACGTGGAGAAGGCTGCCGTCTTATCGGTTCTTAACCAACAATGACGTACAGTGATGGCGTGGAGGGAGGGGCTGCCGCCTTAGGCTGACCAGTGATCTTATCGGTTCTTAACCAACAATGACATACAGTGATGACGTGTTCTTAACCAACAATGACGTACAGGGAAGGCTGTCGTTCTTAACCAACAATCTGATCGGTGCCGCCCCATCTTAACCAACAATGACATACAGTGATGACGTGGAGGGCTGCCGTCTTATCGGTTCTTAACCAACAATGACGTACAGTGATGACGTGGAGGGGGAAGGCTGCCGCCTTATCGGTTCTTAACCAACAATGACGTACAGTGATGACGTGGAGGGAAGGGAGGCTCTTAACCAACAATGACGCAGTGATCGTGAGGGGAAGGCTGCCGCCTTATCGGTTCTTAACCAACAATGACGTACAGTGATGACGTGGAGGGAGCCTTATCGGTTCTTAACCAACTGACCAGTGATGTATCGGTTTCTAACCAACAATGACGTACAGTGATGACAGTGATGGCACAGTGATGGCGTGGAGGGCTACCGTCTTATCGGTTCTTAACCAACAATGACGTACAGTGATGGCGTGAGGGAAGGCTGCCGCCTTATCGGTTCTTAACCAACAATGACGTACAGTGATGACGTGGAGGGGAAGGCTGTCGTCTGATCGGTTCTTAACCAACAATGACGTACAGTGATGACGTGGAGGGGAAGGCTGCCGTCTTATCGGTTCTTAACCAACAATGACGTACAGTGATGGCGTGGAGGGCTACCGTCTTATCGGTTCTTAACCAACAATGACATACAGTGATGACGTGGAGGGGAAGGCTGTCGTCTTATCGGTTCTTAACCAACAATGACGTACAGTGATGGCGTGGAGGGGAAGGCTGGCATCTTATCGGTTCTTAACCAACAATGACGTACAGTGATGGCGTGGAGGGGAAGGCTGTCGTCTTATCGGTTCTTAACCAACAATGACGTACAGTGATGGCGTGGAGGGGAAGGCTGCCGTCTTATCGGTTCTTAACCAACAATGACGTACAGTGATGACGTGGAGGTCTACCGACTTATCGGTTCTTAACCAACAATGACGTACAGTGATGGCGTGGAGGGCTACCGTCTTATCGGTTCTTAACCAACAATGACGTACAGTGATGGCGTGGAGGGGAAGGCTGCCGTCTTATCGGTTTGTAACCAACAATGCTTTTGTAAAAAAAAAAATGCGTTGTTCGAATTTGTTTTGTACCCAAAAAGAGCTTCTAGACATCAGAACTGCGATTGCTCACCTCAAACTGACGAAGAGTTATTTTTCAATGAGTCGGACAGGTGGGATATAATACACACACACACACCTGACCAGGCCCAGATTCCCGTTATACGCAGGAGAAGGAAAAGCAGATTTTACAGAAAGAGATCAGAGCGCCTTGTGAGGATCAGGAGACGAGAGGCTAATCTGCCCATGCCTTCCGTCCTGCTAGCTAACGTTCAATCGCTGGAAAATAATAGGTACGAACTGAAAGCACGTTTATCCTACCAACAGGACATTGAGAACTGTGATATCTTCTGTTTCACAGTCGTGGCTGAACGACGACAATAAGAACATACAGCTGGCGGGTTATACACTCTATCGGCAGGACAGGACAGCAGCATCTGGTAAGACACGGGCGGGGCCTATGCACTTATGTAAACAACATTTGGTGCACAACATCTAAGGAAGTCTCGAGGTTTTGCTCACCTGAGGTAGAGTATCTCATGATAAGCTGTAGACCACACTATCCACCTAGAGAGTTTTCATCTGTATTTTTTGTAGTTGTCTCGACAGACCGTTGCTGGCACTAAAACCACATTCAATGAGCTGTGTACCGCCATAAGCAAACAGGAAAATGCTCATCCAGAGGCGGTGCTCCTAGTGGCCGGGGACTTTAATGCAGGGAAACCTAAATCAGTTTTACCAAATTTCTATCAGCATGTTAAATGTGCAACAAGAGGGAAAAAGAATTCTAAATCACCTATACTCCACACACAGATGCATACAAAGCTCTCCCTAGACCCTGCATTTGGCAAATCTGACCAGAATTCTATCCTCCTGATTCCTGCTTACAAGCAAAATTATAGCAGGAAGCACCAGTGACTCGCTCCATAAAAAAGTGGTAAGATAAAGCAGATCCTAAACAGTGACTCTAATGCATACCCCAACTAGAAGCCATGGATTACAGGCAACATTCACACTAAGGTAGAGTAGAGGGTAGAGCTGCCGCTTTCAAGGAGCGGGACTCTAACCCGGAAGCTTGTAGCATCAGCATATCGATTGCGCAACCAGGGGTGGTAAAACCTTGGATCATTGTTACTCTAACTTCCGCGACGCATATAAGGCCCTGCCCCCCGCCCCCTTTCGAAAAGCTGACCACGACTCCATTTTGCTGATCCCTGCCTACAGGCAGAAATTAAAACAAGAGGCTCCCACGCTGAGGTCTGTCCAACGCTGGTCAGACCAAGCTGACTCTACACTCCAAGACTGCTTCCATCACGTGGACTGGGACATGTTTCGTATTTCGTCAGATGGGAATATTGACGAATACGCTGATTCGGTGTGCGAGTTCATTAGAACGTGCATCGAAGATGTCGTTCCCATAGCAACGATAAAAACATTCCCTAACCAGAAACCGTGGATTGATGGCAGCATTCGCGTGAAACTGAAAGCGCGAACCACTGCTTTTAATCAGAGCAAGGTGTCTGGCAACATGACTGAATACAAACAGTGCAGCTATTCCCTCCGCAAGGCTATTAAACAAGCTAAGCGTCAGTACAGAGACAAAGTGGAATCTCAATTCAACGGCTCAGACACAAGAGGCATGTGGCAGGGTCTACAGTCAATCACGGACTACAAGATGAAATCCAGCCCAGTCACGGACCAGGATGTCTTGCTCCCAGGCAGACTAAATAACTTTTTGCCCGCTTTGAGGACAATACAGTGCCACTGACACGGCCTGCAACGGAAACATGCGGTCTCTCCTTCACTGCAGCCGAGGTGAGTAAGACATTTAAACGTGTTAACCCTCGCAAGGCTGCAGGCCCAGACGGCATCCCCAGCCGCGCCTCAGAGCATGCGCAGACCAGCTGGCCGGTGTGTTTACGGACATATTCAATCAATCCCTATACCAGTCTGCTGTTCCCACATGCTTCAAGAGGGCCACCATTGTTCCTGTTCCCAAGAAAGCTAAGGTAACTGAGCTAAACGACTACCGCCCCGTAGCACTCACTTCCGTCATCATGAAGTGCTTTGAGAGACTAGTCAAGGACCATATCACCTCCACCCTACCTGACACCCTAGACCCACTCCAATTTGCTTACCGCCCAAATAGGTCCACAGACGATGCAATCTCAACCACACTGCACACTGCCCTAACCCACCTGGACAAGAGGAATACCTATGTGAGAATGCTGTTCATCGACTACAGCTCGGCATTCAACACCATAGTACCCTCCAAGCTCGTCATCAAGCTCGAGACCCTGGGTCTCGACCCCGCCCTGTGCAACTGGGTACTGGACTTCCTGACGGGGCCCCAGGTGGTGAGGGTAGGCAACAACATCTCCTCCCCGCTGATCCTCAACACGGGGGGCCCCCAAGGGTGCGTTCTGAGCCCTCTCCTGTACTCCCTGTTCACCCACGACTGCGTGGCCACGCACGCCTCCAACTCAATCATCAAGTTTGCGGACGACACAACAGTGGTAGGCTTGATTACCAACAACGACGAGACGGCCTACAGGGAGGAGGTGAGGGCCCTCGGAGTGTGGTGTCAGGAAAATAACCTCACACTCAACGTCAACAAAACTAAGGAGATGATTGTGGACTTCAGGAAACAGCAGAGGGAACACCCCCTATCCACATCGATGGAACAGTAGTGGAGAGGGTAGCTAGTTTTAAGTTCCTCGGCATACACATCACAGACAAACTGAATTGGTCCACTCACACTGACAGCGTCGTGAAGAAGGCGCAGCAGCGCCTATTCAACCTCAGGAGGCTGAAGAAATTCGGCTTGTCACCAAAAGCACTCACAAACTTCTACAGATGCACAATCGAGAGCATCCTGGCGGGCTGTATCACCGCCTGGTACGGCAACTGCTCCGCCTCAACCGTAAGGCTCTCCAGAGGGTAGTGAGGACTGCACAATGCATCACCGGGGGCAAACTACCTGCCCTCCAGGACACCTACACCACCCGTTGTTACAGGAAGGCCATAAAGATCATCAAGGACATCAACCACCGAACCACTGCCTGTTCACCCCGCTATCATCCAGAAGGCGAGGTCAGTACAGGTGCATCAAAGCTGGGACCGAGAGACTGAAAAACAGCTTCTATCTCAAGGCCATCAGACTGTTAAACAGCCACCACTAACAGTGAGTGGCTGCTGCCAACACACTGTCATTGACACTGACCCAACTCCAGCCATTTTAATAATGGGAATTGATGGGAATTATGTAAATATATCACTAGCCACTTTAAACAATGCTACCTTATATAATGTTACTTACCCTACATTATTCATCTCATATGCATATGTATATACTGTACTCTACATCATCGACTGCATCCTTATGTAACACATGTATCACTAGCCACTTTAACTATGCCACTTTGTTTACTTTGTCTACACACTCATCTCATATGCATATACTGTACTCGATACCATCTACTGTATGCTGCTCTGTACCATCACTCATTCATATATCCTTATGTACATATTCCTTATCCCCTTACACTGTGTATAAGACAGTAGTTTTGGAATTGTTAGTTAGATTACTTGTTGGTTATCACTGCATTGTCGGAACTAGAAGCACAAGCATTTCGCTACACTCGCATTTAACATCTGCTAACCATGTGTATGTGACAAATAAAATTTGATTTGATTTGATTTGTAAGAAATCCCGCTATGCCCTCCGACGAACCATCAAACAAGCAAAGCGTCAACACAGGACTAAGATCGAATCATACTACACTGGCGCCGACATTAGTCGGATGTGGCAGGGCCTGCAAACTATTACAGACTACAAAGGGAAGCACAGCCAAGAGCTGCCCAGTGACACAAACCTACCAGACGAGCTAAATAAACTTCTATGCTCGCTTCAAGGCAAGTAACACTGAAACATGCATGAGAGCTTCAGCTGTTCCGGACGACTCTGTGATCACGCTCTCCGCAGCCGATATGAGTAAGACCTTTAAACAGGTCAACATTCACAAGGCCGGGGGGCCAGACGAAAAAAAAATGTATCTCACATTTATTTAACCAGGTAAGCTAATTGAGAACAAGTTCTCATTTACAATTGCGACCTGGCCAAGATAAAGTAAAGCAGTGAGACACAATCAACAACACAGAGTTACACATGGAATTAATAAGCGTACAGTCAATAACACAATAGAAATAAAGAAAGTCTATATACAGTGTGTGCAAATGGCGTGTGGTGGTACGCAAAAATAGGCCATAGTAGCGAAGTAATTACAGTTTAGCAAATTAGCACTGGAGTGATAGATGAGCAGATGATGTGCAAGTAGAAAAACCGCTGTGCAAATTTGCAGAAAGTAAATAAAACAATATGGGAATATGGTAGGTAGATTGGGTTTTTACAGATGGGCAATGTACAGCTGCAGTGATAAATTAGCTGCTCAGAAGGCTGATGTTTAAAGTTAGTGAGGGAAATATAAGTCTCCAGCTTTTTTTTTTTTGCAATCCGTTCCAGTGATTGGCGTACAGGACGTGTACTCCGAGCATGCGCTGACTAACTGGCAAGCGTCTTCACTGACATGTTCAACCACTCCCTGTCTTGAGTCTGTAATACCAACATGTTTCAGGCAGACCACCATAGTCCCTGTGCCCAAGAACACTAAGGTAACCTGCCTAAATGACTACCGACCCGTAGCACTGGGGTGAGTGCTCAGTCCCCTCCTGTACTCCTGTTCAATCATGACTGCATGGCCAGGCAAGACTCCAACACCATCATTACGTTTGATGATGACACAACAGTGGTAGGCCTGATCAACAACAATGATTAGACAGCCTATAGGGAGGAGGTCAGAGACCTGACCGTGTGGTGCAAGGACAACAAAATCTCCCTCAACGTGATCAAGACAAAGGAGATGATTGTGGAATACAGGAAAATGAGGGCCGAGTACGCCCCATTCTCATATGCGGGGCTGTAGTGGCACAGGTTGAGAGCTGGGGTTCTAGCGTCCACATCCCCAACAAACTAACATGGTCCAAGCACACAAAGACGAGTCGGGAAAAGGGCACGGCAAAACCTATTCCCCTCAGAGACTGGAAAAGATTTAGCATGGGTCCTCAGATCCTCAAAAGGGTTTTACAGCTGCACCATCCGAGCATCCTGACGGGTTGCATCACCGCCCGGTATGGTAACTGCCTGATTCTCCGACCGCAAGGCACTACAGAGGATATGCGTGACGGCCCAGTATATCACTGGGGCCCAAGCTTCCTGCCATCCAGGACCTCTACATCAGGCGGTGTCAGAGGAATGCCCTAAGAATTATCAAAGACCAGCCACCCAGTCATAGACAGTTCTCTCTGCTACCGCACGGCAAGTGGTACCGGAGCGCTTGCCGTCTAGGTCTAGGTCCAAGAGGCTCTGAATAGCTTCTACCATAAGACTCCTGAACAGCTAATCATACGACTTCTGAACAGACTCTGTACCGGTACCCCTGTATATAGCCCGCTACTGTTATTTACTGCTGCTCTGAAATAATTTGTTATTATTGTCTCTTACTTAAAAAAAAACGTTTTTATTGAAACTGTATTGCGAGTGGAGAAGGAGTCTCTCATTTCATACAATCTAATTTTCTTCCATGTTCCCTCTCCTCGCCGCCTTTTGAAAAGGTCAAAGGTAGTCTAGGGAGGCGGCGAGGAAAGGGAACGTGGACAAAAAAGAGAGAGGATGCAGGAGCGAATCAATTGAGAAAAGGCCAAGCTCTTTTTGCTCACATTCCTTGTCCTCACCGCCTCTCCTCGACTACAGTTGACCTTTTTCAAAAGGAACGAGAGAGGACTGAGGAGAGAGGACGCAGGGCGAGTAAATTCAATTGTGGGCAGTGTGCACATAGCCTGTCTTTCTCTTGAGAGCCAGGTCTGCCTACAGCGGCCTTTCTCAATAGCAAGGCTATGCTCACTGAGTCTGTTCATAGTCAAAGCTTTCCTTACTTTTAGGTCAGTCACAGTGGTCAGGTATTCTGCCACTATGTACTCTCTGTTAAGGGCCAAAAATCATTCCTGCATGGATTATTTGAGGTTTTACATTGTACAGAGGATGTTTCTTGTGTTCTTGGTTGTAAGCGGACCCCAGACCTTAAAGGCAATGTGTTATATATCTGATTCAAGATTTTTTTGCCAGATTCTAATTGTATGTTCCCCAGACTGAGTCTCTCTAACTATCCTGAAGGACATCTGAATAAAGACATTAAAGATTACACCAGCAGCAGCATTAATAAGGCCACTCCTCTGTCCCCTGCATCTTACCTGACAGTCCCAGCCTCACACATTCCAAATCACATTCATCCTACTAAGTGGCCTTCCAAGAAAAAGGGTGACTTAAAAACAGTGCCAATGGCATTTATTAATGGCATGCTTCAGCCAAGACAACAAGACAGCCTGGTCAGGACAGAGGACCCTTCTCACCTCAAACAAAAAACAACTTCCTACTCAGTCATGGTAAACAGGTAAAAAACATTATGAATATAAATTGTTCTATAATTTGTTTTCTAACCCAGCAGCCAAGGAACACAGCCAAGGGTAAGATACAGATATATGCCCCTGTTATATCCATCTGAGTCAACGGACTGTTGGAGTGAAGGATTTTTTCACCCCAGGCTGAAAAAAAACAATACCTCCTTCCCTGCTTTCTCTCAACTATTCACAATTATTGCCATGGCAAAACTGTGTAAAACAAACATGCTGACATTAATATAAACTATTCTCTAGCTGTATACCCAACAAGAAATCAGCAACATCAAGCAGGTTCTCTTTATCACATTTCACATCATCACATTTTGCCATGCATTATGGGATATCTACTACCCATAATGACAGACTCCAATTTAGATTAATTTAGATCAGAACTCACTGACAGCAGACTGAACATGTAGGACAAAATGTCTCAAATGTAGGCCACAAGCAATGTTGTAATTCATCAAACCTGTGAAGCAGTGAGACGCAATAGCTGACAGGCCCAGTCAATTCTGATCTTGTTTCCACTAATTTGACCAATCACATCAGATCTTTTTCAGATGTGATCTGATTGGATAAAATACCAATTAGTGAAGACTGGGCTGCCTGTTAAGTATAGTCAAGCTGACGCCATTGCCACTTGCTGGAAAACAACCCTCCTGTTTCGTGTGATAACAAAATAGAAAACATCTCTGTGGGTGGAAGGGGAAATCATCAGCGTATTAAGAGAGTGTACCTTTTGAATACTAAGATAAAGCTATCGCTGGCATCATCAGCATTATAGCGCTCTTCAACAGCTAGATGTAATGGGAAAACAGACCAGAAAGGCCAAGGACAACAGGGTAACTAACACAGCACACAGTTGTATCAATTCAAAACCCAGAAAATGCAGATTTTTCTAGGTGATTCTAGTGGCGGGTGATTATTGTTAAAACAGAGGGAAATCACCGGTTATGAAGTGCTATTTAACGGCCCCTAAAGTATACATCTCGCTCCGTAAGCATCAAGAGGGAATGTCATTACCTTAAAAGAGGTCTTACAGCGTAGAGTGGGTTCTAATTTGTGAGGCATTTATAAATGATATTCTTCAAGAATCAATGGGTATATAATTCATTTAACTAACACTTGGTAGGTGTAGAGTTGTGTGCGTGTGCTCTCTGTTGGTAGCTATGACTCACCGTCAGTGGGTGTGTCCAGCCACTGCATTCTGTTGTTGACTTTTCACTCAATGCCAAGACGAGTGGGGGACCCGGATGCGCTTGTTAGCCTACAGCCCCACACACGGGCACACACACAGAAGGTTGGTACTTTAAGACAGCGGTTGAATCTTGTAACGATTCTGTCCCAAAACACCAAATTCTGTTTTATGCCAATGATAATCTAAGTCTAAAAATATACAGGTTAAGACAATATCGTCGCAAATCTGGGAGCAGCGCCGTTGCTAACTAGCGCAGCTGGTCCCATTGTTGCAAAGAATTATGGGATATTAGAATCCATTTCATCTTCAACCTAGATGACAATGAGGAAGTAAGGGAGAGCGATTGAACTTCACTGGACTCACTAAACTCACTAACACATTCTACATTCCTATAATGTTCTAAATCTGGAACACATTCTGCATTGCTAACTGTTCTAGAACTAGAACCCATTCTGCATTCTAGACTGTTCTAGAACTAGAACACATTCTGCATTCTAGACTGTTCTAGACTTGAGACGTAGCCAGTGCAAAATGCCTTGAAATTTCCTATCTGTCCGACAAAAGTTTTCACAGCAGCTGACTTTAGAAAAATACCATAGTATTGCACTGTGGAGGAGCTCCAAAGAATGGATGATCTCCATAGTGAGGCTGTAAAGCACTGAGCCCCCATCAGTCTGCTGGACAGCTGCCTCCCCATCCGGCCTTGAACCGATCCCCACCCAGACACCGGCTCACTGCAGCCATACACATCATTAGCAGCCCAATTAAATAACACAAGCATTAGGGCAGGTCGTGCTGCAAGCTGCAAGTTTCCATCTACTCCATCAACTCTGTGTCCAATACTGCTGAGGAATGCAGAGCAGCAGTGAATAGGACCAGGATAAAAAGGATAATTTTGCATTTTGACGTTCAATAATCTCAGTTTCTGTTTGATTAGTTTTGACAGATACCATTCATCCGGTGCCATGAACTTTGCTTCTCTAGAGCCTGGAATCCCGAACTGTTATGCTCCGTTTCACCACTGTTTCACTGGAGATTCTTAATAAATTAACCTGTCATTTCCTTCCAGGATTTTTTTATGGATCAAAGTGGGCTTACTGTTTGGACACAGCTGGCCTGAAAGATCCTTAGGGTGGCACCCCCAATACATGCCTTCCCGCTCTCCTCCTCCTGAGCTGTATGTAGTGTGTGTATGAGTGTGTATGTGTCTGTCTATGCATCTCTGTCAGGAGCGGTTTGTCCTGCTGCTAATGTCCTTCCCAGCCAACGCAGACCCAGACCTGACTGAGGTAGTAAAACGCATTACTTTGCTCTATTTCAGTCTCTATTTGGAACTGTGTATTTTAGTGTGTGTGTGTGTTGTTCTGTGTCTGTCTGTGTGTGTATCTCTGAAAAGGTATCCGATGAGTGCCCTTTCAATTCACCGGATAATTAGCAACCACCCTTGCTAATCGGCAGCGGTGTGGAGGAGCATACTAACCTGCTGTGACTTATCACAGACTGGGCCGTGAGATGACCTCCTCCCATTCCCTTTGTGAAGAGAGAACAAACACCACAGCAGCCCCGTCCTCAACCTTGTCCTCCCCAGCTCACAGGCCTCATTAAAAGCGACACCAGTGAGTCACGAGCAGAGCCGCCTGTGACCAGCTGGGCAAACTTGATTAAAAACCATTTGAGCTTTGTGTCGGCCTGACTGACAGTGAATGCAATTAATAAATGGACCAAGCTCAGTGTTTCCCCAAACACATTCCGAGTACCCCTAGGCGTTCCCACAGATTTGATTTATTCCAGCACTAGTACAACTGAATCCATTGGTCAACTAATCACCAAGCCCTTCATCAGGTGTGGCTGAGTTCATGAAATAGATCAAAGGCTGGAGTGTACTCCAATAATAGAGGTTTTGGAAAACACTTATATAACTCTAACTGTGTCCTGATGTCTGAGACTAGGTTTTGAATCAAGATTTGTCCTGTTAAAAACTCAGACATATCACAACTAATTACATGAAGACCTTGAGTCTGAGTTTTCCAAGTTTAGCTCTCTGTTGAGTTAAGTGGTTTGTGTGAATTAATTTAATTTAGGAGCTGGATGACTTTAAAGATGTCTGAGGACAGATATCCAATTACTGTAATCTCAGTCAAAACTTTTTGGACAGAAACACATTTGAACAAATGCTGACACAAGTCTTAAACTGAACTGAGTCTGACTTTAAGGCCTGCAGCGTTTAAAGTCTTCATTTAAATCCCTTTTAAATCTGGAGGATTAAAAATGTATAACTCACTCATGTGGATTTCCTCAGGATGTTAAGATCATAGGCTTAATCTGCAGGACAAATACCTCCCTCAGCAGAATTTGCCGCCAGGACAGTGGACAGGGTCAAGTGCACATCACTGTCAGCCCACCCACAGAATTTATAGGTTTCACACCATAGAAAGCTCAAATGTACCTCAATTCCTCAAATTGTCTTTCTCTGCCTCCTTGAAAACATGAGATCTTACTCCTCAAGTTGTTTTCCCTTACCTTCCTCCCCAGCGTTTAGAGAAGGAGATCAGGGAGGAGAAAAGATCTTGAGGACTTGGGGAAACTACTTTGAAATTCTAAGGTTTATCAAAGTTCGTAGGAATCTGTACCATCTCAGGTGTTGGTTTCAGGTGTAACAAACAAATGATGTCATAAGTTAATAACACCACTTGTCACACTGATCACTTCAATGTATCTTCATGCTTGTTTCCCCCTCCAGTGTCGCCCATTTCCACATTATCCCAGTGTATTAATACCTGTGTTCTCTGTTTGTCTGTTGCCAGTTAGGGTTTTGTTTCGTCAAGCCTACCAGCGTTTTCCATCTCTTCTGTCTTTTCTCTAGTTTTTCCCAGTTTTGACCATCCTGCCTGCCCTAACCCGAGTCTGCCAGTTCTGTACCTTGTCACACCTCTTGTCCGTTATGGACAACTGCTCTGTCCGTAACCCATCTGGGAATAAAACTATATTCAACAAGTTATTAAAATTATCCAAGTAGGTTAATCAGCGTATGATAGATTTTCCATCACCAAATGAGGGTCTAATTCTCTCAAGGGAATGTTCAGTGGAGTGGACTGTTTAAAAACAATTATGTGCTATAATGTGACTATGATCTGAAGACAGTGAGGAACTGTTTTTTTCTCTCTCAGATAATCCATACATAAAACACTCAGACAATGTGTCTGTCACACATATATTCATTATAGGTTATTAGTCATAAGATTTTACAATGTTCCCCTCCTCAGTAATAAGGCCAAGCTCACACACAGGGAGTCTCATTTTATCTTACTTAACTACCACTGATTAGTCATCCTCGAGCCGATAAATGGTCTAAATTCCAGAGATGGAGAGTGGGGTTATGAAAGTAAACTTTATTATAAAATGGGTGGTTCGAGCCCTGAGATTAGCTGATTGATTGATTGACAGCTTGTAGTATAATCAGTGTTCCCACGGAATTGCCATGACAAATCAAGCTTCTTACTGCTCTAATTACGTTAGTAACCAGTTTATAATAGCAATAAGGCACCTCTGGGCTTTGTGGAATATGGCGCAAATATCACCTTGGCTAAGAACTGTATCCAGACACTCTGCGTTGTAGTGGTGCTTACAGGTAGCCCTTAGCCGAGGTACATTAGCTCTACCCCCTGGCCTTAATGGCAAATTAAAGACATGGGTGATGAAAAGTAATCAAAGAAAACAACCGAGAACGTGAGCCAGGACAACAAGAAGAAGCAGATCAGAGGAGGAAAAGGTTTGACTGCAATTGCAAAGCCAGCTTTGGCGACGACACTTTACCACAGACGTACCATGACCGGCTAAACCAAAGCTCACGCAAGACAACCTCAATAAACCAAATGAAAGGACAGGACAGCCTAAAACACAAAACAAGTTAAAACATCACAGCTTCATAAACAGAGCTAAACAAACAGCAGAGACAGGCAACCAACCTCTCAAAGGGAATAACTAAGACACACGAGAATGTCACTTGAAACCAACCTGAGGCAGCTGCCCTCAACTTAACATTGATTGCTACATACCACACTTTGCAGAAACAACATTCATGGAATACACCGATCACATCTCAACAATTCAATTACAACCAAAAACAGTAGCAGACTCAACAAACCTGCCATGAAAGACAAAGTTTTGTAGAAAATTCCCAACTTCACCATTCTCAGAACCCTTTTCAGTGTTATTACTTGAACTTAATTCGGTCTTTTGAAATGTTCTTTGATAAAGCTCCCTTACGCCTCATTCCCATTTTCTTTTCAATGGCTCTCCTTATGTATCCCATTTGGGACCAGAGCCATATATGGAACAGTGGGTTTACAGGAACGATTAGGAGTCGGGAGGATGGAATCCCTATACATAGTGAACTGATTGGGCTCTGATCCAAAATGAGTGCACTATATAATGAATAAGTGCCATTTCAGACGCACTCTGAGTTTTCTCCATTCAGGCACAGTAAGCATACCAGTGACTCACAAAAGGTGAGGTTGGAAGATTTTCAGATGTCTGATGTGTGTGTGTGACCCCCTAAGGTCATTCTGTAAGTGTCAGTGGATAACAATCACGCTGTCATCAGCCTACTGTACAGTATCTCACAGCATACAATATGTTAGTTTCACATTATTCAATCAGATCTCTTGCTCTTTAATAGTTTATTCAGCACTAAGGAGAAAAAGAGAGACAAAAGTGCTGACTATTGTGACTCTCATAATCTTTAGGACCATATTCATGAAGTATAGAAATCCAAGTAGTTTTCTATACAGCTGTCTCTTTTGGCATACAAGCTCCTGCCATACCTGACCTTTACTAAACCTGTACTGCAGGTATGACTTACCATAACGGTACGATTTCCTGTGGCAAAGCTGGAAGTAGAGGACTGAATTGACACTGAAATCACACAGAATTAACAATTTGGCATCAAAGAACACATACCACAAAATGCACTAGTGAGAATGAACAAAGAGATGGGATCCAAAACCAAGAGAGATTAGACGAGCCAGAAAAATCCAGAAGCTACACATGTGGATCCTTTTGTTTAGATGAAATTTCCTTCAAACCGTCTCCAGTCTCTTTTCTTCTAATGCCAAGGCAGGTGCTGTAGTTAAGCGGAACTGTCTGCTTGACTAAATGAAATAAACTCATTGTAAAGTTTAGGGCCTTCATTTGTTCATCTGAACTTGCATAGTCTCTCGGGGTAAATGGTTATTTCATTATATCAAGGCCAGGAGATGTCGGGTGACTGGAGCAAATCAATCAACCTAATTACTTTTCTGAACAAGGGTAATTGAGTCACGCAGAGATAGATGCACTTTCATGCTTAAGATGCTGCATTTCCAAGCAAATTACACATGTACTGTGCCATGGCTAATTTGTGTCTCTTGTACTACTGTGAAGCAAACACAACAATCCTCAAGAACACACAAGAAGTACAGACACCTTTACACATATCAAAAAATGGCCAATGCAGCCATTTTTAACTCAATATCAAATCATATCTAGGTAACAATTAAGTAAGTACCTTACTGTGATCGTCTTCAATTAAATGGTCAAAAATAAACAGAATAGCTTTTATAGCAAGTAGCAAGCTTATGGCAAGTAAGAACTTTGTTAGGACTGTCTGGGAGTGGTCTGAGTGGGGAGGAAAACTGAAGACTAGCTGTTTTGGCAGAGGTTTGGAACTCTCTTTCTTATTGTTCTATTAACTAATTCACCAGGCAGGCCCAAACTCCATCCCACCAAAACAGGCTGAATTCAAACAGCTCTGACACAAAGGGCATTATCATAATTTCACAATTTTACAGTATTATTCCAACCTCATAGTATGGAAATATATATAAAACGAAATCACATTTGACTGCACTGGGCCTTTAAGGTTGTTAGATGATGCAGAGTGTTGCATTCAGCTCTAACACATTAGTCCTGAATCAAGAGAGTAGGGTGAGGGAAAAAATAAACAAAGAGAAACAGAAAGGGAGAAAGAGAAAGAGAAAGAAAAATGGAGTGTGGGATGGCGAGTAAGAGATAAACGTCAACAGAGAGAGTTGGTCGAGAAATAGAACACCTAGCACAGTACTGCATAGCAGGAGTTAGAAGTCATGGTGATCAAGGAGATAGGGGAGAGGATCCACAGCTCCTTCAGGCACACCCCAACAGCAGGGGATCCACAGCCCCTTCAGGCACCGCAACAGCAGGGGATCCACAGCCCCTTCAAGGCACCACCCCAGCAGGGGATCCACAGCCCCTTCAAGGCACCGCAACAGCAGGATCCACAGCCCTTTCAAGGCACCGCAACAGCAGGGGATCCACAGCCCTTCAAGGCACCAGCAGCAGGGGATCCACAGCCCCTTCAGGCACCGCAACAGCAGGGGATCCACAGCCCCTTCCAGGCATCGCAACAGCAGGGATCCACAGCCCTTTCAGGCACCGCAACAGCAGGATCCACAGCCCCTTCAAGGCATCGCAACAGCAGGGGATCCACAGCCCCTTCAAGGCATCGCAACAGCAGGGGATCAACAGCCCCTTCAAGGCATCGCAACAGCAGGGGATCCACAGCCCCTTCAAGGCACCATCCCGGCAGGGAAGGATCCACAACCACACCCAGGTACCACCCCAGCAGGTGATACCCAGCCACCTTCCCAGCAGGGAAGATCCACAGCCCCTTCAGGCACCACCCCAGCAGGATCAACAGCCCCTTCAAAGAACCGCAAAAGCAGGGGATCCACAGCCCCTTCAAAGAACCGCAACAGCAGGGGATCCACAGCCCGTTCAAAGAACCGCAACAGCAGGGGATCCACAGCCCTTCAAGGCACCATCCCGGCAGGGAGGAAGTACAACCCCTTCAAGGCACCATCCCGGCAGGGAGGATCCCCACAGCCACACCCAGGTACCGCCCCAGCAGGATGCACAGCCCCACCCAGGTACCGCCCCCAGCAGAGGATGCACAGCCCCACCCAGGCACCGCCCCAGTGGGGATACACAGCCCCAGCCAGGCACCGCCCCAGTAGGGGATACACCCCCAACCAGGCACCGCTCCAGTGGGGATACACAGCCCCACCCAGGCACCGCTCCCAGTAGGGGGATACACAGCCCCAACCAGGCACCGCCCCAGTAGGGGGATACACAGCCCCACCCAGGCACCGCCCTAGTAGGGGATACACAGCCCCACCCAGGCACCGCCCAGCAGGATACATAGCACGGTCCAGCCAGGCACGCCCCAGTAGGGGGATACACAGCCCCCCAGGCATGTGGCTCAGTAGAGGGGATACACAACCCCAACCAGGCACCGCCCCAGTAGGATACGCAGCCCCTTCCCAGGCATCTCGCCAGTGGGGATACACAACCCCTTCCCAGGCATCGCTCCAGTAGGGGATACACAGCCCCAACCAGGCACCGCCCCAGTAGGATACACAGCCCCAACCAGGCACCACTCCAGTATGGGATACACAGCCCCCCCAGGCACCGCCCCAGTAGGGATACACAGCCCCACCCAGGCACCGCCCCAGTAGGATACACAGCCCTAGCCAGGCACATCCCCAGTAGGGGATACATAGCACGGTCCCAGCCAGGCACCGCCCAGTAGAGGATATACAGCCCCACCCAGGCACCGCCCAGCAGGATACATAGCACGGTCCAGCCAGGCACCGCCCCAGTAGGGGATACATAGCACGGTCCAGCCAGGCACCGCCCAGTAGGGGATACATAGCCCCAACCAGGCACCGTCGCAGTGGGGGATACACAGCCCCAACCAGGCACCGCCCCAGAGGGATACACAGCCCCACCCAGGCACCGCTCCAGTGGGGGATACACAGCCCCAACCAGGCACCACCCCAGTAGGGGATACACAGCCCCACCCAGGCACCGCCCCAGTAGGGGATACACCCCCCACCCAGGCACCGCTCCAGTACTGGGGATACAGCCCCCACCAGGCACCGCCCAGTAGGGGATACACAGCCCCACCCAGGCACCGCTCAGTAGGGGATACACAGCCCCAACCAGGCACCGCCCCAGTGGGGATACACAGCCCCACCCAGGCACCGCCCCAGTGGGGATACACAGCCCCACCAGGCACTGCCCCAGTAGGGGATACACAGCCCCAGCCAGGCACCGCTCCAGTAGGGGATACACAGCCCCACCCAGGCACAGCCCCAGTAGGGGATATATAGCACGGTCCAGCCAGACACCGTCCCAGTAGGATACACAGCCCCGCAGGCACCGCCCCAGCAGGATACATGGCACGGTCCAGCCAGGCACCGCCCCAGTGAGGATACATAGCACGGTTCAGCCAGGCACCACCCCAGTAGGGATACACAGCCCCACCCAGGCATCGCTCCAGTAGGGGATACACAGCCCAACCTGGCACCGCCCCAGTAGGGGATACACAGCCCCCACCCAGGCACCGCTCAGTGGGGGATACACAGCCCCACCAGGCACCGCTCAGTAGGGGATACACAGCCCCAACCAGGCACCGCCCCAGTAGGGGATACACAGCCCCACCCAGGCACCACCCCAGTGGGGGATGCACAGCCCACCCAGGCCACCGCCCCAGTAGGGGATACACAGCCCCACCCAGGCACCGCTCCAATGGGGATACACAGCCCCACCCAGGCACCGCCCCAGTGGGGGATACACAGCCCCCGCAGGCACCGCCCCAGTAGGGGATACACAGCCCCCCCAGGCACCGCCCAGTAGGATACACAGCCCCAGCCAGGCACCGCTCAGTAGTGGATACACAGCCCCCCCAGGCACAGCCCCAGTGGGGATATGGCACGGTCCAGCCAGGCACCGCCCCAGTGGGGATACACAGCCCCCCCAGGCACCGCCCCAGCAGGATACATAGCACGGTCCAGCCAGGCACCGCCCCAGTAGAGGATACACAGCCCCACCCAGGCATCGCTCCAGTAGGGGATACACAACCCCAACCTGGCACCACCCCAGTAGGGGATACACAGCCCCAGCCAGGCACAGCCCCAGTGGGGATACATATACCCGCAGCCCAGCCAGGCTTCCGCCCCAGTAGGGGATACACAGCCCCACCAGGCATCCCTCAGTAGGGGATACACAGCCCCACCCAGGCACCGCTCCTGTGGGGGATACACAGCCCAACCAGGCACCGCCCAGTGGGGATACACAGCCCCACCTAGGCACCGCCCTAGTAGGGGATACACAGCCCACCAGGCACCGCCCCAGTAGGGGATGCCCAGCCCCACCCAGGCACCGCCCCAGTGGGGATACACAGCCCCACCCAGGCACCACCCCAGTGAGGGATACACAGCCCCAGCCAGGCACAGACCCAGGAGGATACATATACCACGGTCCAGCCAGGCACCGCCCCAGTAGAGGATACATAGCACGGTCCAGCCAGGCACCACCCCAGTAGGGGGATACACAGCCCCAGCCAGAGCACAGCCCCAGGAGGATACATAGCACGGTCCAGCCAGGCACCGCCCCAGTGGGGAGATACACAGCCCCACCCAGGCACCGCCCCAGTAGGGATACATGTACTAGGTCCAGCCAGGCACCGCCCCAGTAGGATACTTAGCACGGTCAGCCAGGCACCACCCCAGTGGGGATACAGCCCCACCCAGGCACCGCCCCAGTGGGGATACAGCCCACCCAGGCACTGCTCAGTGGGGATACACAGCCCCCAGGCACCACCCCAGCAGGATCCACAGTCCCTTCAAGGCACCACCCCAACAGGGGATCCACAGTCCCTTCAAGGCATCATCCCGGCAGGGAGGAAGTACAGCCCCCCTTCAAGGCACCATCCCGGCAGGAGGATCCACAGCCACATCCCCAGGTACCATCCCAGCAGGTGATACCCAGCCACCGCCCCAGCAGGGAAGATCCAGCCCCCGCAAGGCACCGCCCAAGCAGGGGGATGCACAGCCCCACCAGGTACCGCCCCAGCAGGATGCACAGCCCCACCAGGTACCGCCCCAGCAGGATGCACAGGGCACATCCAGGTACCACCCCAGCAGGTGATACCCAGCCACCGCCCCAGCAGGAGATCCACAGCCCCACCAAGGCACCGCCCAAGCAGGATGCACAGCCCCCAGCCGCCCCAGCAGGAAGATCCACAGCCCCCACCAAGGCACCGCCCAAGCAGGGGATGCTGGCCCCCCCCAGGTACCGCCCCAGCAGGATGCACAGCCCCACCCAGGTACCGCCCCAGCAGGGGATTACAGGGGACATCCAGGTACCACCCCCAGGTGATGCCCAGCCACCGCCCCAGCAGGAAGATCCTGGCCCCAAGGAGGCACCGCCCAAGCAGGGGATGCACAGCCAGGTACCGCCCCAGCAGGGATGCACAGCCCCACCCAGGCACCGCCCCAGCAGGATGCACAGCCCCCCAGGCACCGCTCCAGTAGGGGATACACAGCCCCCCCAGGCACTGCCCCACTGGGGATACACAGCCCCACCCAGGCACCACCCCAGTAGGGGATACAGTTTCTCCCACCCAGGCACCGCTCCAGTAGGGGCTACACAGCCCCACCCAGGCACTGCCCCAGTAGGGTATACACAGCCCCACCCAGGCACCGCCCCAGTAGGGGATACACAGCCCCACCCAGGCACAGCCCCAGTAGGGGATACACAGCCCCACCCAGGCACCGCCCAGTAGGGGATACACAGCCCCACCCAGGCACTGCCCCAGTAGGGGATACACAGCCCCACCCAGGCACCGCCCCAGTAGGGGATACACAGCCCCACCCAGGCACTGCCCCAGTAGGGGATACAGCCCCACCAGGCACCGCCCCCAGTAGGGGATACACAGCCCCACCCAGGCACCGCTCCAGTAGGGTATACACAGCCCCACCCAGGCACCGCCCCAGTAGGGATACACAGCCCCACCCAGGCACAGCCCCAGTAGGGGATACACAGCCCCACCCAGGCACCGCCCCCAGTAGGGGATACACAGCCCCACCCAGGCACTGCCCCAGTGGGGGCTACACAGCCCCACCCAGGCACTGCCCCAGTAGGGTATACACAGCCCCACCCAGGCACCGCCCCAGTAGGGGATACACAGCCCCACCCAGGCACAGCCCCAGTAGGGGATACACAGCCCCACCCAGGCACCGCCCCAGTAGGGGATACACAGCCCCACCCAGGCACTGCCCCAGTAGGGGATACACAGCCCCACCCAGGCACCGCCCCAGTAGGGGATACACAGCCCCACCCAGGCACTGCCCCAGTAGGGGATACACAGCCCCACCCAGGCACCGCCCCAGTAGGGGATACACAGCCCCACCCAGGCACCGCTCCAGTAGGGGGATACACAGCCCCAACCAGGCACCGCCCCAGTAGGGGGGATACACAGCCCCACCCAGGCACCGCCCCAGTAGGGGGATACACAGCCCCACCCAGGCACCGCCCAGTAGGGGATACACAGCCCCACCCAGGCACAGCCCCAGTAGGGGATACACAGCCCCCACCCAGGCACCGCCCCCAGTAGGGGATACACAGCCCCACCCAGGCACTGCCCCAGTAGGGGATACAGCCCACCCAGGCACCGCCCCAGTAGGGGATACACAGCCCCCACCCAGGCACCGCTCCAGTAGGGGATACACAGCCCCAACCAGGCACCGCCCCCAGTAGGGGATACACAGCCCCAACCAGGCACCGCCCAGTAGGGGATACACAGCCCCACCCAGGCACCGCTCCAGTAGGGGATACACAGCCCCAACCAGGCACGCCCCAGTAGGGGCTACACAGCCCCACCCAGGCACTGCCCCAGTAGGGGCTACACAGCCCCACCCAGGCACTGCCCCAGTAGGGTATACACAGCCCCACCCAGGCACCGCTCCAGTAGGGGATACACAGCCCCACCCAGGCACAGCCGCCCCAGTAGGGGACACACAGCCCCAACCAGGCACCGCCCCAGTAGGGGATACACAGCCCCACCCAGGCACCGCCCAGTAGGGGATACACAGCCCCCCAGCAGGGGTTACATAGCACGGTCCAGCCAGGCACCGCCCCAGTAAGGGATACACAGCCCCAACCAGGCACCACCACAGCAGGGGATACACAGCCCCACCCAGGCACCGCTCCAGTAGGGATACACAGCCCCACCCAGGCACAGCCGCCCCAGTAGGGGACACACAGCCCCAACCAGGCACCGCCCAGTAGGGGATACACAGCCCCACCCAGGCACCGCCCCAGTAGGGGGATACACAGCCCCCTAGGCACAGCCCCAGTAGGGGATATATAGCACGGTCCAGCCAGGCACCGCCCCAGTGGGGATACACAGCCCCACCCAGGCACCGCCCCCAGCAGGGGATACATAGCACGGTCAGCCAGGCACCGCCCCAGTAGGGGATACAGCCCCCCCAGGCATCGCTCCAGTAGGGGATACACAACCCCCAACCTGGCACCGCCCCAGTAGGGGATACACAGCCCCAGCCAGGCACAGCCCCAGTGGGATACATAGCACGGTCCAGCCAGGCACCGCCCCAGTAGGGGATACACAGCCCCACCCAGGCATCCCTCCAGTAGGGGATACACAGCCCCACCCAGGCACCGCTCCTGTAGGGGATACACAGCCCACACAGGCACCGCCCCCAGCAGGGGATCCATAGCCCACCCAGGCACCACCCCCCAGCAGGGGATACACAGCCCCACCCAGGCACCGCCCCAGCAGGGGATACACGGCCCCAGCCAGGCACCGCCCAGCAGGGGATACAAAGCACGGTCCTACCAGGCACTATACTGCCCCAGCAGGGATACGATACACAGCACAGTCCAGCCAGGCACCATACTGCCACAGTGTCTTCTGTCTGAAACTCAGTCAGCCACAGCAGGACACACATAAATCACTGTTCTATGCATGCTTCTCCTCTGCTTCTCTCCTCTCCTCCTTTTCTTATTGAGACCGATGTGCTTGTCAGCCCAGGTGGAAGTTCACCACTCTGGGTGATCATGGTGGAATGGACGGGACAGAAGGGAAATAGAACACTCAGTTCAACTCATTGCATTGTAAAATATGCAGGCGGGCTGGTGCGAGGTGGGGCAGGGGTCCAATACTGTAGTTATGATGGTCATACCGTACCGTAACTACGGCAGTACCGTAAGTGCTTGTAACAACAGTTTAGGATTTCATTCCACGTGCCAAATAAATGGAATATATAAGTATCAACTGAATTTTTCAGGGTCCTACAATGGTTGGAAAGTGAGTATAGAGCCTGATGTATGGCTGGACAAATATAACAAATCAAATCCAACTTTATTTGTCATATGTAGACCTTACTGTGAAATGCTTACTTACAAGCCCTTAAACGACAGTGCAGTTCAAGAAAGAGTTAAGAAAATGTTTACCACATAAACTAAACTAAATAATTATAAAAAGTAACAAAATAAAAATAACAATAACGTGGCTATATACAGGGGTACTTGTCACGATTGTCTGTTGAAGGTGTGGACAAAGCGCAGCGTGGTAAGTGTGCATTCTGTAACGATCGTCTGTTGAAGAAGGTGTGGTCCCAAAGCGCAGCGTGGTAAGTGCATTCTGTAACGATCGTCTGTTGAAGAGGTGTGGTCCAAGCGCAGCGTGGTAAGGGTGCATTCTGTAACGATCGTCTGTTGAAGGTGTGGACCAAAGCGCAGCGTGGTAAGGTGCATTCTGTAGCGAGTGATGTGAAGGTGTGGACCAAAGCGCAGCGTGGTAAGTGTGCATTCTGTAACGATCGTCTGTTGAAGAAGGTGTGGACCAGCGCAGCGTGGTAAGTGTGCATTCTGTAGCGATCGTCTGTTGAAGAAGGTGTGGACCAAGCGCAGCTTGGTAAGTGTGCATTCTGTGATCGTCTGTTGAAGAAGGTGTGGACCAAAGGGCAACGTGGTAGTGTGTATTCTGTGATCGTCTGTTGAAGAGGTGTGGACCAAAGCGGCGTGGTAGTGTGCATTCTGCAACGATGCGTCTGTTGAAGAAGGTGTGGACCAAGAGGCAGCGTGGTAAATGTGCATTCTGTAACGGTCGATCTGTTGAAGGTGGTCCAAGCGCAGCGTGTGCAGTGTGCATTCTGTAACGATGGATACCTTGAAGAAAGGTGTGGACCAAAGTACAGCGTGGTAAATGTGCATTCTGTAACGATAAAGTCTGTTGAAGAAGGTGTGGACCAAAGTGCATTAATTAAAAGTGTGTGCATTCTGTAACGATCGTCTGTTGAAGGTGTGGACAAAGTGCAGCGTGGTAAATGTGCATTCTGTAGCGATCGTCTGTTGAGAAGGGGTGTGGACCAAAGTGTATGTGCATTCTGATCGTCTGTTGAAGAAGGTGTGGACAAAGTGCGGGCGTGGTAGTGTACATTCTTAACGGTCATCTGTTGAAGGTGAGGACCAAAGTGCAGCGTGGTAAGTACTTTTATTTCAACCTTGAAACAGTCCCTGTCAGGTTGAAACACAAACAAAATAACTACCCAAAAAAAGCTACCTAAGTATGGGTCCAATCAGAGACAACGATGAACATACAGTTGAGAACCATGCCCGGCCAAAACAAAGAAATACAAAAACATATACATTTTAAGTACAATTCAGTCACAGGGGTACAGGTTAATGAGGTAATTTTTATATGGGTGAAGTGTCTATGCATAGATAATGGCTTATCAAGTACAGTGGTTCTTCATTTTAAAAAGTTGCGCGTACTGCAGCATAGCTTTGCGGTGCTCAGGAATTATGATGCGTTGTTTAAGTGTGACCCGCTGTTTTCCGTGATCGTAGTTAGTGATAGTTTGACCGCAGAGGGTATCTTTTGAGAAGCATTTCATAGCCTTCTATACTAAAGAATTTAAAACCTTTTTGTAGAACATAGTATATGGGACTGATTTTTTAAAAAATGTTGCTTAATTAATTTGATTCTTATTATAGTGTTTTTAACCAATGAAAATCCTCTGGGTTTTCTGTTAGGAAGAATGGAAAATATGGCTGGCCACGATAACAGTTGAGTGAGCTACAGTACTGGACTGTTAAGCTAAAGTCCAGTATGGTGCAGTGCCGCGGAAGACCAGGAGTTCAATTCCTTGATGGGAGGAAGAGTAGGCAGTCTTTGAAAATTACAATTTGTTGTTAAATTATTCCATATGTGGTATGTCATAGTTGTGATGTCTTCACTATAACTCTACAATGTAGAAAATCGTAAAAAATATAGATGAACCCTGGAATGAGTAGGTGTGTCCAAACTTTTAACTGGTACTTGCTTAATTCATTTGATTTAATATTATGGTGTTTCTATTTCAATAAAAACAAAAAACCCCTGGGTTTCCGTTAGGATGGATAGGAAAATATGGCACTGTACAACATGACGGTCGGGAGTAGCCTACGGTACTGGGCTATTTAGCTAAAGAATCCACATATCGTGCAGGCACACGGGAGACCGGAGTTCAATTCCCCGACGGGGAGAAAGGAGCAGGCTGTCCTTGTAAATAAGAATTTGACATGCCTAGCTCAATAAAGGTTACACTAAGAGCATAACATTTCTACACCCTACTTGTATAATTGTAGTCTAACCTATACCCAAACGGAGATTCCATGAAAAATAAAAATCTCATTGATTTATCAAGACCAGTCCCAATGCTTGTCTCAGAGCAGGGCAAAATGGTGATAAAATAGTAGTAGACTATTGCTTCGAACTTCAATATGCTCTTTAAAAAAATAAGACCTACACTACTTTTAACATCAGATTACTAAACACTAGTGAGACTCATGTCGTCTACGGTAGGCCTATAGTATATCGAAATATGACGTGACTCTCCGCCAATAATTACATATAGAGGATCGGAGAATATATATATATATTTTTGAAGCCGCCTCATGGGTCTCCCGGTGGCGGCCGGCACGGGTATCGAACATGCATCTGTAGCAACACATTTTGCACTGCGGAGCCCCCATCCACAAAGTATCAACATACAGAGAGGTGTTGGTAAAGGAAACTCAGCAAAAAAGAAATCAGGACCCTGTCTTTCAAAGATAATTCGTAAAAATCCAAATAACTTCACAGATCTTCATTGTAAAGGCTTTAAACACTGTTTCCCATGCCCAATTAATGAACATGCACCTGGTGAACGGTCATTAAGACACTAACAGCTTACAGAAGGTAGGCAATTAAGGTCACAGTTATGAAAACGTAGGACAATAAAGAGGCCTTTCTACTGACTCTGAAAAACAGAACAAAAAAGCTGCCATGGGTCCCTTTCCATTTGCGTGAACGTGCCTTAGGCATGCTGCAACTAGGCATGAGGACTGCAGATGTGGCCAGGGCAATAACTTGCAATGTCCGTACAGTGAGATGAGGACACAGGACTGCTGACAGTCCTCTCATTGGCAGAACACGTGTAACAACACCTGCACAGGATCGGTACATCCAAACATCACACTTGCGGGACAGGTACAGGATGGCAACAACAACTGCCCGAGTTACACCAGGAACGCACAATCCCTCCATCATTGCTCAGACTGTCTTCAATAAGCTGAGAGAGGCTTAGGGCTTGAGGGCTTGTAGGCCTGTTGTAAGGCAGATTCTCACCAGATATCACCGGCAACAACGTCACCAATGGGCACAAACCCCTCTTCACTGAAGAGTCGCGGTTTTGTTTCACCAGGGGTGATGGTCAGATTCGTGTTTATCGTTGAAGGAATGAGCATTACACCGAGGCCTGTACTCTGGAATGGGATCGATTTGGAGGTGGAGGGTCCGTCATGGTCTGGGGCTGTGTGTCACAACATCATTAGACTGAGCTTGTTGTCATTGCAGACAATCTCAACACTGTGCGTTACAGGGAAGACATCCTCCTCCCTCATGTGGTACCCTTCCTGCAGGCTCCTTCTGACATGACCCTCCAGCATGACAATGCCACCAGCCATACTGCTCATTCTGTGTGTGATTTCCTGCAAGGCAGGAATGTCAGTGTTCTGCCATGGCCAGCGAAGAGCCCAGATCTCAATCCTATTGAGCACCTCTGGGACATTGTCTTGGATTGGAGGACGAGAGCTAGGGTCATTCCACCCAGAAATGCCTGGGAACTTGCAGGTACCTTGGTGGAAGAGTGGGGTAACATCTCACAGCAAGAACTGGCAAATCTGGTGCAGTCCATGAGGAGGCCTGCAGTACTTAATGCAGCTGGTGGCCAAACCAGATACTGACTGTTACTTTTGATTTTGACCCCCCCCCCTTTGTTCAGGGACACATTATTCCATTTCTGTTAGTCAAATCTATGTGGAACTTGGTCCATTTATGTCTCAGTTGTTGAATCTTGTTATGTTCATACAAATATTTACACATGTTAAGTTTGCTGCAAATAAACACAGTTGACAGTGATAGGACATTTCTTTTTTTGAGTTTATATTGTCCTGGTAATAGCCCATAATGGGCTATTATAATACTGTATATGGTGTCCAGGTTAGGATAACCAAAACATTTATTTATTAAAGACTATCAAAAATAATCTTAGTACTTATTTATTTTGATCCAAAGCCATGACTGAGTGAGTCACTCAGCTTTATGGAGACTACAGTTCAAAGGTTTGGGGTCACTTAGAAATGTCCTTGTTTCTGAAAGAAAATAAAACAAATAATCCATTAAAATAACATCAAATTGATCAGAAATACAGTGTAGACATTGTTAATGTTGTAAACGACTGATGTAGCTGGATTTTTAATTGAATATCTACATAAGCCAACCAAGGCCCATTAGCAGCAACCATCACTCCTGTGTTCCAATGGCACATTGTGTTAGCTAATCCAAGTCTATCATTTTAAAAGGCTAATTGATCATTAGAAAATATTTTTGCAATTATGTTAGCGCAGCTGAAAACTCTAGTCCATATTAAAGAAGCAATAAAACTGTCCTTCTTTAGACTAGTTGAGTGTGTGGAGCATCAGCATGTGTGGGTTCGATTACAGGCTCAAAATGGCTAGAAACAAAGGACTTTTTTCTGAAGTCAGTCTATCCTTGTTCTGAGAAATGAAGGCTATTCCATGTGAGAAACTGCCAAAAAAACTGAAGATCTGGTATAACACTGTGTACTACTTCCCTTCACAGAACAGCGCAAACTAATAATGTCATGGCTTTAGAAGCTTCTGATAGGATAATTGACAACATTTGAGCCAATTGGAGGTGTACCTGTGGATGTATTTCAAGGCCTACCTTCAAACTCAGTGCCTCTTTGCTTGACTTCGTGGGGAAATCAAAATATATCAGAAAAAACATTGTAGACCTCTACAAGTCTGGTTCATCCTTGTACAAACAATAGTATGCAAGTATAAACACCATGGGACCATGCAGCTGTCATACCGCTCAGGTAGGAGACACGTTCTGTCTACTAGAGATGAACTTAAAAGCTAAACGTTGTGTGGATATATTGAAGCAACATCTCAAGACATCAGTCAGGAAGTTAAAGCTTGGTCGCAAATGGGTCGTCCAAATGGACAATAACCCCAAGCATACTTCTAAAGTTGTGGCAAAATGGCTTAAGGACAACAATGTCAAGGTATTGGAGTGGCCATCACAAAGACCTGACCTCAATCCGATAGAAAATTTGTGGGCAGAACTGAAAAAGCGTGTGTGAGCAAGGAGGCCTACAAACCTGACTCAGTTACATCAGCTCTGTCAGGAGGAACTTATTGTGGGAAGCTTGTGGAAGGCTACCCGAAAGGTTTGACCCAAATTAACCAATTTAAAGACAATGCTACACTTCTGACCCACTGGGAAAGTGACGAAATAAATAAAAGCTGAAATAAATCATTCTCTCTACTTTTATTCTGACATTTCACATTCTTAAAATAAAGTGGTGATCCTAACTGACCTAAAATGAGACATTTTTTACTTGGATTAAATGTCAGGAATTGTGAATAACGGAGTTTTTAAATATATTTGGATAAGGTGTATGTAAACTTCCGACTTCAACTGTATCTGTGATAATATTCAAGGGCTTTTATATCATTCTAAATTATTAATAATAATAATAATTGCTTTGTTTAAAAAAACATTTTTGGAGATGATTTTGTCTTCAAATAATGTAAAATGAGTGAGAAAAAGGCCATTCTTGAACATGGGGTGAGCCCAATTTGCAAATAAAGCCAGTTTGTTATTTAGAATGATTTATTTCTATTTTTAGTTTTTTTACCAAAACCTACAGTCATCTCATGGGTCTCCCATTCGAGGACAGCACAGGTATTGAACCAGCATCGATAACAACACAGTTGGCACTGCAATGCCGTGTCTTAAACCAATGCGCCACTCAGGCGCTGTACAACATGACCGGTCGGGAGTGGGCTACAATAACACAGAAAGAGAAAAATAATTCTAACAAAATAAAGGAATAAAAACCTTAGTGTAGCAACATTTTTAGTAAGTAATACTGAAGTCATGCACAATTATCAGTTTCTATTTAGGTCTATTCATTGTCATTTAGAGACACAGTAGCGCCCCAAAAGCATAATCAGTGCTCTAACACCCCTTGCGCTGGTCTGGAGCAATAAAGTAGTGACGCAGGGTACTGTACTAAACCACAAATTACCTCTAAGTCCCGCAGCATAATCGCAAAACTTTTCACTGTAGCAGCAGTGAACAAAACAAATAGAGAGGGGAGGGGTGTCAATGTAAATAGTCTGGTGGCCATTTGATTAATTGTTCAGCAGTCTAATGGCTTGGGGGTAGGTACAACTCCGGTACAACTTGCCGTGCGGTAGCAGAGAAAACAGTCTATGACTTGGATGACTGGACTCTCTGACAATGTTTTGGGCTTTCCTCTGACACCGCCTAGTAAATATGTCCTGGATGGCAGGAAGCTTGGCCACAGTGATGTACTGGGCCATACGCACTGTCATCTGTTGCACCTTACGCTCAGATGCCGAGCAGTTGCCATACCAGGCGGTGATGCAACCGGTCAGGATGCTCTCGATGGTGCAGCTTTATAACTTTTTTGAGGATCTGGGGACCCATGACAAATATTTTCCGCCTCCTGAGGAGGAAAGGGTGTTGTTGTGCCCTCTTAATGAATGTCTTGGTGTGTTTGGACAACAATAGTTTTCAATTAACTTGAAACTCTCTTACCCACTCCACTACAGCCCCTCATTGTTGTCGGTGATCAGGCCTACCACTGTTGTGTCGTCAGCAAACATAATGATGTTGTTGGAGTCGCGCCTGGCCACGCAGTAGTGGGTGAACAAGGAGTACAGGAAGCAACTGTGTACACACCCTAGGGGCCACAGTGTTGAGGATCAGCATGGCAGATGTGTTGTTGCCTACCCTTACCACCTGGGGGTGGCCCATCAGGAAGTTCAGGATTCAGTTGCAGAGGGAGGTGTTTAGTCCCCGGGTCCTTAGCTTAGTGATGAGCTTCGTGGGCACTATGGTGTTGAACGCTGAGCTGTAGTCAATGAAAAGCATTCTCACATAGGTGTTCCTTTTGTCTAGATGGGAATGGGCAGTGTGGAGTGCGATTGAGATTGCGTTATCAAAAGCACTTCATGGCTACCGACTTGAGTGCCACAGGGCGATAATCATTTAGGCAGGTTACCTTTGCTTCATTGGGCACAGGGACAATGGTGGTCTGCTTGAAACATGTAGGTATTACAGACTCGGTCAGGGAGAGGTTGAAAATGTTAGTGAAGACACATTCCAGTTGGTCCATGCATGCTTTGAGTACACGTCCTGGTAATATGTTTGGCCCCGCGGCTTTGTGAATGTTGACCAGTTTAAAGGTCTTGCTCACATGGCTATCGAGAGCGTTATCACACAGTCGTCCAGAACAGCTGGTGCTCTCATGCATGCTTCAGTGTTGCTTGCCTCGAAGCGAGCATAAAAGGCATTTAGCTTGTTTGGCAGGCTCGTGTCACTGGGAAGCTCGCGTCTAGGTTTCCCTTTGTAGTCCGTAATAGTTTTCAAGCCCTGCCACATCCGACAAGCTTCAGAGCCGGTGTAGTACGATTCGATCTTAATCCTGTATTGACGCTTTGCTTGTTTGATGGTTTGTCTGAGGGCAGAGCGGGATTTCTTATAAGAGTCCGGATTAGTGTTATGCTCCTTGAAAGCGACAGCTCTAGCCTTTAGCTCGGTGTGGATGTGGCCTGTAATCCATGGCTTCTGGTTGGGATATGTACGTACCGGTCACTGTGGAGACAACGTTGTCAATGCACTTATTGATGAAGCCGATGACTGAGGTAGTATACTCCTCAATACCATTGAATGAAACCCGGAACATATCCCAGTCTGTGCTAGAAAAACACTCCTGTAGCGTAGCATCCACGTCACATAGCCAGCAGCATACCACCCTGCATATCACTGCTGGCTTGCTTCTGAAGCGAAGCAGGGTTGGTCCTGGTCAGTCCCTGGATGGGATACCAGATGCTGCTGGAAGTGGTGTTGGAGGGCCAGTAGGAGGCACTCTTTCCTCTGCTCTAAAAAATATCCCAATGCCCCAGGGCAGTGATTGGGGACGCTGCCCTGTGTAGGGTGCTGTCTTTAGGATGGGACGTTAAACGGGTGTCCTGACTCTCTGAGGTCATTAAAGATGACCATGGCACTTATTGTAAGAGTAGGGGTGTTAACCCTAGTGTCCTGGCTAAATTTCCAATCTGGCCCTCAAACCATCATGGTCAGCTAATAATCCTCAGTTTACAATTGGCTCATTCATCCCCCTCCTCTCCCCTGTAACTATTCCCCAGGTTGTTGCTGTAAATGAGAATGTGTTCTTAGTCAACTTACATGGAGAAATAAAAAATAAATAAAAAAAACATGACCACTTCTGTATTGAGCGAGACACTGGTACTTCCTGCTTTAGTTTTAGCTTGTAAACAGGAATCAGGAGGATAGAATTATGGTCAGATTTGCCAAATGTAGGGCGGGGGAGAGCTTTGTATGCATCTCTGTGTGTGAGTAAAGAGTTGTTTTCCCTCTGGTTGCGCATGTGACATGCTGGTAGAAATGAGGTAAAATGGATGTAAGTTTGCCTGCATTAAAGTCCCCGGCCAATAGGAGCGCCGCTTCTGGATGAGCATTTTCTTGTTTGTTTATGGCCTTTTACAGTTGGTTGAGTGTGGTCTTAGTGCCAGCAATGTTTGGGGTGGTATATAGACGGCTACAAATAATATAGATGAGAACTCTCTTGGTAGATAGTGTGGCCTACAGCTTATCATAATATACTCTACCTCAGGCGAGCAATACCTTGTCTTTAATATTATTGACAAATAGACACACACACTCCTCGTCTTACCAGCCGTAGCTTCTCTGTTTTGCTGGTGCATGGAAAAGCACTATATTATCCGTGGCGTCGTTCTGCCACGACTCGGTGAAACAGAAGATATTACAGTTTTTAATGTCTCTTTGGTACGATAATCTTGATCGTAGGTCATCAATTTTATTTTCCAATGATTGCACGTTGGCCAATAGAACGGATGGCAGTGGGAGTTTACTCGCTCGCCTATGACTTCTCAGAAGGCAGCTCGACCTCCGCCCCCTTTTTCTCTGTCTTTTCATATGGGTTCAAAGGTTACATAGGGGTCGAATGTCACACATCCTGGTTACCCTAATTTTCTCCTAACTTCCTGCTGTAAACAGGACTCTCTAAAAACATGCCACTTCGGTGCTAGAGACTTTTCGTAGCAGGTTAACAAAGCATGTTCGCTAACCCTTGTCCTTTTACTAACTTCTATGCTAATTCTCCAAACCTGCTATGAAAAAAAGTAATTGCTGTATGGAAGAGGCATGTTTTAGGGATTCTCCTGTAAACTTGCCATATTGTTGTTATACACACTGTCCACCGTTTCTTCATCAAAACAATGATGAAAGGTGGAAACTGGAGAGCCTAGGCCACAGACCTGACCCTGAACAACGTTATGCCACACTACACCGTAACCCGACTGAGCGTTACGATGAGAAACCCAGTATGTTCTGCTCATTCAACAGACAAATGATGAATAAAATAACATTAATTTGGTTCTTACATAACTAGACTCATTCAGTTAGCAGGTAAAGAGGATGTTTGAGGATTAAAATGGCCCAGGGCGTGTATTCAACCCTGAAGAAAAAAAGACAAGGCACAAACAAGACATTATTGAATTCAGCTGAACACTGTGCTAATCACATTGGTTCATAACACCTGATTACCACATGAAATTCAAATCAGTTTCATAGTGTTTTTCTGATAAACAATAGACAAATTGGAGTGTTCAGAGTTCAGACTCAGTCAGATGTGTATCATATGTAGCATAATAACAATAGCAATAATAATAATAGCCATTTAGCAGATGCTTTTATCCAAAGCTACTTACGGTCATGAGTGCATACATTTTACGCACAGGTGGTCCCAGAAATCTAACCCACTATCCTGGCATTGCAGGCGCCACACTCTGCCATCTGAGTTACAAAGGACCACATCATGCTGATCAGGAGATGCTTCATCAGAAACAACAGCTCCTTTGCCTGTATTATCTCTCCATGCAGAAAAAGCTTTTGATACATTAGACTAGAATAGTCATATCTCTGGTCTGTGTTAGGAACATATGGGAATTGTCTCCAATTTCATTAATATGATTAAAATACTATATGCCAATCCCTCAGCCATTGTTATAACAGGCAATATCTGCTCTGCTCAGAATCACTAGAAGGATTTGTTCTCAACTAGCTTACCTGATTAAATAAAGGTGAAAAGAGCAGACAAGGCGATCCAAATTAGCCTTTGCTATTCTTATTATCCATGGAACCGCTGGCCCAGGCAATTCGTCAATCAAAGGAAATAACACCAATTTCTCACAAATCTAGTGTTCACTTCATCTTATTATAGGCAGACGATATGTTACTATATCTAGACAATGTATCTCAATCGCTCCCACATGCATTGAAGATCATAGATAAATTCAGCGTCATCTCAAATGATTAAATTAATCTAACCAAAATCAGCCCTACTGCCTCTCAAGACCACGATGGAGGACTCCATCTCTGCTGGTGGAATCCCAATCGTTTCCCATTTAAAATATTTAGAACATTTATATTTGGGAGTAGATTTATTTCCTTCCTTAGATAAAACCATTGTCAGAAACTTTAACAGAACGCTCAAATCAATTCAAACCGATCTCAATAAATGGAATAATATCCCAGTTGCTTTAACCAGCAGAATAACTATTGTCAAAATGAATGTATTGTCACGGCTGCATTTCTGTGTTCAATGTTCTCCCATGGCTCCCCCTTCTACCTATAAAATTCAAAGTGTGGTTTCAAAGTTTATATGGCAAGGTAAATGATCCCAGATTACATGTTTTAATTTACAAAGAGGGAAAGACGGTGGACTATCCGTACAGAACTTTAAATTGTATTTTCATGCACTAGCATTTGCCCCTCCTAAAATGGTTTAGATATGATTATTCTGCTCCCTGGCTGAGTACAGAGAGAATATGGTGTCTACTATTGACCTGGAAGAGGTGCTCTTCACTGATATGTCCCTTAAACAATGTAAACTACACTTTGGTCCTATTATTGCTCACACAATTTCTATTTGGTGCAAAATGTTAAAAAACAATGGAACTGGGAATCAAAATGGTATGCCCATGCTTCAATATTTCACAAAAACGCTTTGCAATCTGGTGGTCGGCCTTTTGCAAACCCCAATGGTCCACATGTGGAATCCCTTACCAATATCATGGACAGTAATGATTTGAGAACATTCCAAGATTTGAAAGATACATACCAGGCAACTCCTTTTTTCTATATTTACAACTTAGGTCAGCTATGCTCGAAAGGTTGATCTCTGAGTACTGAAGAGAGAGAAGGTCCTGGTAATAAGGGAGGGTGATCTCTGAGTACTGAAGAGAGAGACGGTCCTGGAAATAGGGAGGGTGATCTCTGAGTCCTGAAGAGAGAGAAGGTCCTGGTAATAGGGAGTGTGATCTCTGAGTACTGAAGAGGGAAAAGGTCCTGGTAATAGGGAGTGTGATCTCTGAGTATTAACAAGGGAGAAGGTCCTGGTAATAGGGAGGGTGATCTCTGAGTACTGAAGAGGGAGAAGATAATAGGGAGGGTGATCTCTGAGTACTGAAGAGGGAGAAGGTCCTGGTAATAGGGAGTGTGATCTCTGAGTACTGAAGAGGGAAAAGGTCCTGGTAATAGGGAGGGTAATCTCTGAGTACTGAAGAGGGAGAAGGTCCTGGTAATAGGGAGGGTGATCTCGGAGTACTGAAGAGGGAGAAGGTCCTGGTAATAGGGAGGGTGATCTCTGAGTACTGAAGAGGGAGAAGGTCCTGGTAATAGGAGGG
>NW_026289916.1:0-33301 GCF_023373465.1 Oncorhynchus keta
GGGAAGGCTGCCGTCTTATCGGTTTGTAACCAACAATGCTTTTTGTAAAAAAAATGCGTTAGTTCGTAACTTGTTTTGTACTCAAAAAGAGCTTCTAGACATCAGAACTGCGATTGCTCACCTCAAACTGGACGAAGAGTTATTTTTCAATGAGCTCGGACAGGTGGGATATAATACACACACACACACCTGACCAGGCCCAGATTCCCAGTTATACGCAGGAGAAGGAAAAGCAGATTTTACAGAAAGAGATCAGAGCGCCTTGTGAGGATCAGGAGACGAGAGGCTAATCTGCCCATGCCTTCCGTCCTGCTAGCTAACGTTCAATCGCTGGAAAATAATAGGTACGAACTGAAAGCACGTTTATCCTACCAACAGGACATTGAGAACTGTGATATCTTCTGTTTCACACAGTCGTGGCTGAACGACTACAATAAGAACATACAGCTGGCGGGTTATACACTCTATCGGCAGGACAGGACAGCAGCATCTGGTAAGACACGGGGCGGGGGCCTATGCACTTATGTAAACAACATTTGTGCACAACATCTAAGGAAGTCTCGAGGTTTTGCTCACCTGAGGTAGAGTATCTCATGATAAGCTGTAGACCACACTATCCACCTAGAGAGTTTTCATCTGTATTTTTTGTAGTTGTCTCCACAGACCGTTGCTGGCACTAAAACCACATTCAATGAGCTGTGTACCGCCATAAGCAAACAGGAAAATGCTCATCCAGAGGCGGTGCTCCTAGTGGCCGGGGACTTTAATGCAGGGAAACCTAAATCAGTTTTACCAAATTTCTATCAGCATGTTAAATGTGCAACAAGAGGGAAAAAGAATTCTAAATCACCTATACTCCACACACAGATGCATACAAAGCTCTCCCTAGACCCTGTATTTGGCAAATCTGACCAGAATTCTATCCTCCTGATTCCTGCTTACAAGCAAAATTATAGCAGGAAGCACCAGTGACTCGCTCCATAAAAAAGTGGTAAGATAAAGCAGATCCTAAACAGTGACTCTACGTACATACCCCAACTAGAAGCCATGGATTACAGGCAACATTCACACTAAGGTAGAGTAGAGGGTAGAGCTGCCGCTTTCAAGGAGCGGGACTCTAACCCGGAAGCTTGTAAGAAATCCCGCTATGCCCTCCGACGAACCATCAAACAAGCAAAGCGTCAACACAGGACTAAGATCGAATCATACTACACTGGCGCCGACATTAGTCGGATGTGGCAGGGCCTGCAAACTATTACAGACTACAAAGGGAAGCACAGCCAAGAGCTGCCCAGTGACACAAACCTACCAGACGAGCTAAATAAACTTCTATGCTCGCTTCAAGGCAAGTAACACTGAAACATGCATGAGAGCTTCAGCTGTTCCGGACGACTCTGTGATCACGCTCTCCGCAGCCGATATGAGTAAGACCTTTAAACAGGTCAACATTCACAAGGCCGGGGGGCCAGACGAAAAAAAAATGTATCTCACATTTATTTAACCAGGTAAGCTAATTGAGAACAAGTTCTCATTTACAATTGCGACCTGGCCAAGATAAAGTAAAGCAGTGAGACACAATCAACAACACAGAGTTACACATGGAATTAATAAGCGTACAGTCAATAACACAATAGAAATAAAGAAAGTCTATATACAGTGTGTGCAAATGGCGTGTGGTGGTACGCAAAAAATAGGCCATAGTAGCGAAGTAATTACAGTTTAGCAAATTAGCACTGGAGTGATAGATGAGCAGATGATGTGCAAGTAGAAAAACCGCTGTGCAAATTTGCAGAAAGTAAATAAAAACAATATGGGAATATGGTAGGTAGATTGGGTTTTTACAGATGGGCAATGTACAGCTGCAGTGATAAATTAGCTGCTCAGAAGGCTGATGTTTAAAGTTAGTGAGGGAAATATAAGTCTCCAGCTTTTTTTTTGCAATCCGTTCCAATGATTGGCGTACCAGGACGTGTACTCCGAGCATGCGCTGACTAACTGGCAAGCGTCTTCACTGACATGTTCAACCACTCCCTGTCTTGAGTCTGTAATACCAACATGTTTCAGGCAGACCACCATAGTCCCTGTGCCCAAGAACACTAAGGTAACCTGCCTAAATGACTACCGACCCGTAGCACTGGGGTGAGTGCTCAGTCCCCTCCTGTACTCCCTGTTCAATCATGACTGCATGGCCAGGCAAGACTCCAACACCATCATTACGTTTGATGATGACACAACAGTGGTAGGCCTGATCAACAACAATGATTAGACAGCCTATAGGGAGGAGGTCAGAGACCTGACCGTGTGGTGCAAGGACAACAAAATCTCCCTCAACGTGATCAAGACAAAGGAGATGATTGTGGAATACAGGAGATGATTGTGGAGTACGCCCCCATTCTCATATGCGGGGCTGTAGTGGCACAGGTTGAGAGCTTCAAGTTCCTAGGCGTCCACATCCCCAACAAACTAACATGGTCCAAGCACACCAAGACAGTCGTGAAAAGGGCACGGCAAAACCTATTCCCCCTCAGTAGACGGAAAAGATTTGGCATGGGTCCTCAGATCCTCAAAAGGTTTTACAGCTGCACCATCGAGAGCATCCTGACGGGTTGCATCACTGCCTGGTATGGTAACTGCTCGACCTCCGACCGCAAGGCACTACAGAGGATAGTGCGTACGGCCCAGTATATCACTGGGGCCAAGCTTCCTGCCATCCAGGACCTCTACATCAGGCGGTGTCAGAGGAATGCCCTATGAATTATCAAAGACTCCAGCCACCCTAGTCATAGACAGTTCTCTCTGCTACCGCACGGCAAGTGGTACCGGAGCGCTTGCCGTCTAGGTCTAGGTCCAAGAGGCTCCTGAATAGCTTCTACCCCCAAGCCATAAAACTCCTGAACAGCTAATCATACGACTCCTGAACAGACTCTGTACCGGTACCCCCTGTATATAGCCCCGCTACTGTTATTTACTGCTGCTCTGAAATAATTTGTTATTATTGTCTCTTACTTAAAAAAAAAATGTTTTTTATTGAAACTGTATTGCGAGTGGAGAAGGAGTCTCTCATTTCATACAATCTGATTTTCTTCCATGTTCCCTCTCCTCGCCGCCTTTTGAAAAGGTCAAAGGTAGTCTAGGGGAGGCGGCGAGGAGAGGGAACGTGGACAAAAAAGAGAGAGGATGCAGGAGCGAATCCAATTGAGAAAAGGCCAAGCTCTTTTTCGCTCACATTCCTTGTCCTCACCGCCTCTCCTCGACTACAGTTGACCTTTTTCAAAAGGAAGCGAGAGAGGACTGAGGAGAGAGGACGCAGGACGCAGCAAATTCAATTGTGGGCAGTGTGCACATAGCCTGTCTTCTCTTGAGAGCCAGGTCTGCCTACAGCGGCCTTTCTCAATAGCAAGGCTATGCTCACTGAGTCTGTTCATAGTCAAAGCTTTCCTTACTTTTGGGTCAGTCACAGTGGTCAGGTATTCTGCCACTATGTACTCTCTGTTAAGGGCCAAAAATCATTCCTGCATGGATTATTTGAGGTTTTACATTGTACACAGAGGATGTTTCTTGTGAATTCTTGGTTGGTAAGCGGACCCCAGACCTCACAGCCATAAAAGGCAATGTGTTATATATCTGATTCAAGTATTTTTTAGCCAGATTCTAATTGTATGTTCCTTTGATGGCCATCGAGTCTGAGTCTCTCTCTAACTATCCTGAAGGACATCTGAATAAAGACATTAAAGATTACACCAGCAGCAGCATTAATAAGGCAACACTCCTCTGTCCCCTGCATCTTACCTGACAGTCCCAGCCTCACACATTCCAAATCACATTCATCCTACTAAGTGGCCTTCTCCAAGAAAGGGTGACTTGTAACAATTGCCAATGGCATTTATTAATGGCATGCTTCAGCCAAGACAACAAGACAGCCAGAGGTTCAGTCAGGACAGAGGACCCTTCACCTCAGGCCACAAAACAACAACTTCCTACTCAGTCATGGTAAACAGGTGTAAAAAAACATTATGAATATAAATTATTCTATAATTTGTTTTCTAACCCAGCAGCCAAGGAACACAGCCAAGGGTAAGATACAGATATATGCCCCTGTTGGCATATCCATCTGGAGTCAACGGACTGTTGGAGTGAAGGATTTTTTTCACCCCAGGCTGAAAAACAATACCTCCTTCCCTGCTTTTCTCAACTATTGACAATTATTGCCATAAAGAAGTGGCAAACTGGTAAAACAAACATGCTGACATTAATATAAACTATTCTCTAGCTGTATACCCAACAAGAAATCAGCAACATCAAGCATAGTTCCTCTTTTATCACATTTCACATCATCACATCTTTTGCCATGCATTATGGGATATCTAATACCCGCAATGACAGACTCCAATTTAGATTAATTTAGATCAGAACTCACTGACAGCAGAGACTGAACATGAGGACAAAATGTCTCAAATGTAGGCCACAAAGCAATGTTGTAATTCATCAAAACTGTGAAGCAGTGAGACACAATAGCTGACAGGCAGTCCAATTCTGATCTTCGTTCCACTAATTTGACCAATCACATCAGATCTTTTTCAGATGTGATCTGATTGGATCAAAATACCAATTAGTGAAAAGAAGACTGGGCTGCCTGTGTAAACATAGTCAAAGACTGACGACATTGCCCTTTGCTGGAAAACAACCCTCCTGTTTGATGATAACAAAATAGAAAACATCTCTGTGGGTGGAGAGGGGAAATCATCAGCGTATTAAGAGAGTGCCTTTGTGAATACTAAGACAAAGCTATCGCTGGCATCATCAGCATTATAGCTCTTCAACAGCTAGATGTAATGGGGAAAACAGACCAGAAAAGGCCAAGGACAACAGGGAGTAACTAACACAGCACACAGGTGTATCAATTCAAAACCCAGAAAATGCAGATTTTTCCACAGGTGAGTTTCTGGTGACGGCGGGTGATTATTGTTAAAACAGAGGAAATCACCGGTTATGAAGTGCTATTTAACAAGCCCCTAAAACCATACATCTCGCTCAATAAACATCAGAGAGAATCGTACTTTAAAGGGTCTTGCTGGCGTAGAGTGAGTTCTGTTTGTGAGGCATTTATAAATGATATTCTTCAAGAATCAATGGGTATATAATTCATTTAACTTAACACTTGGTAGGTGTAGAGTTGTGTGCGTGTGCTCTCTGTTGGTAGCTATGACTCACCGTCAGTGGAGTGTGTCCAGCCACTGTACTGTTGTTGGCTTTTCACTCAATGCCAAGACGAGTGGGGGACGGATGCGCTTGGTTAGCCTACAGCCCCACCACACACACGGGCACACACAGGAAGGTTGGTACTTTAAGACAGCGGTTGAATCTTGTAACGCATTCTGTCCCAAAACACCAAATTCTGTTTTATGCCAATGATAATCTAAGTCGAAAATATACAGGTTAAGACAATATCGTCACAAATCTGGGAGCAGCGCCGTTGCTAACTAGCGCAGCTGGTCCCATTGTTGCAAAGAATTATGGGATATTAGAATCCCATTTTCATCTTCAACCTAGATGACAATGAGGAAGTAAGGGAGGGGCGATTGAACTTCACTGGACTCACTAAACTCACTAACACATTCTACATTCCTATAATGTTCTAAATCTGGAACACATTCTGCATTGCTAACTGTTCTAGAACTAGAACCCATTCTGCATTCCTAGACTGTTCTAGAACTAGAACACATTCTGCATTCCTAGACTGTTCTAGACTTGAGACGTAGCCAGTGCAAAATGCCTTGAAATTCCTATCTGTCCAACAAAAGTTTTTCACAGCAGCTGACTTTAGAAAAATACCATAGTATTGCACTGTGGAGGAGCTCAAAGAATGGATGATCTCCATAGTGAGACGCAAAGCACTGAGCCCCCATCAGTCTGCTGGACAGCTGCCTCCCATCCGGCCTTGAACCGATCCCCACCCAGACACCGGCTCACTGCAGCCATACACATCATTAGCAGCCCAATTAAATAACACAAGCAGCCAGGGCAGGTCATTAACTGCAAAGCTGCAAGTTTCCATCTACTCCATCAACTCTGTGTCCAATACTGCTGAGGAATGCAGAGCAGCAGTGAATAGGACCAGGATAAAAAGGATAATTTTGCATTTTGACGTTCAATAATCTCAGTTTCTGTTTTGATTAGTACTGACAGATACCATTCATCCGGTGCCATGAACTTTGCTTCTCTAGAGCCTGGAATCCGAACTGTTATGCTCCGTTTCACCACTGTTTCACTGGAGATTCTTAATAAATTAACCTGTCATTTCCTTCCAGGATTTTTTTATGGATCAAAATTGGGCTTACTGTTTGGACACAGCTGGCCTGAAAGATCACTTAGGTGGCACCCCCAATACTGCCTTCCTAACTCTCCTCCTCCTCGAGCTGTATGTAGTGTGTGTGATGAGTGTGTATGTGTCTGTCTATGCATCTCTGTCAGAGCGGTTTGTCCTGCTAATGTCCTTCAGCCAACGCAGACCACAGGCCTGACTGAGGTAGTAAAACATTACTTTGCTCTATTTCAGTCTCTATTTGGAACTGTGTATTTTAGTGTGTGTGTGTGTTGTTCTGTGTCTGTCTGTGTGTGTATCTCTGAAAAAGGTATCCGATGAGTGCCCTTTCAATTCACCGGATAATTAGCAGCCACCTTGCTGTCGGCAGCGGTGTGGAGGAGCATACTAACCTGCTGTGACTTATCACTAGACTGGGCCGTGAGATGACCTCCTCCCATTCCCTTTGTGAAAGAGAACAAACACCACAGCAGCCCCGTCCTCAACCTTGTCCCTCCCCCAGCTCACAGGCCTCATTAGCGACACCAGTGAGTCACGAGCAGAGCCGCCTGTGACCAGCTGGGCAAACTTGATTTAAAAACCATTTGAGCTTTGTGTCGGCCTGACTGACAGTGAATGCAATTAATAAATGGACCAAGCTCAGTGTTTCCCCCAAGCACATTCGAGTACCCCTAGGCGTTCCACAGATTTGATTTATTCCAGCACTAGTACAACTGAATCCATTGGTCAACTAATCACCAAGCCCTTCATCAGGTGTGCTAGTTCTGCAGAATAGATCAAAGGCTGGGTGTGCTCCAGTAGAGGTTTGGAAAACTTATATAACTCTAACTGTGTCCTGATGTCTGAGACTGAGTTTTGAATCAGATTTGTCCTGTTAAAAACTCAGACATATCACAACTAATTACATGAAGGGCCTTGGTCTGAGTTTTCAAGTTTAGCTCTCTGTTGATTTAAGTGGTTTGTGTGAATGAATTTAATTTGGGGAAGCTCGGATGACTTTAAAGATGTCTGAGGACGATATCAATTTACTGTAATCTCCAGTCAAAACTTTTTGGACAGAAACACATTTGAACAAATGCTGACACAAGTCTTAAACTGAACTGAGTCTGACTTTAAGGCCTGCAGCGTTTAAAGTCTTCATTTCCAAATCCCTTTTAAATCTGGAGGATTAAAAATGTATAACTATCACTCATGTGGATTTCCTCAGGATGTTAAGATCACTTAGGCTTAATCTGCAGGACCCAAATACCTCCCTCAGCAGATTTATAACCAAGACAGTGGACAGGGTCAAGTGCACATCACATAATAACCCACCCACAGAATTTATAGGTTCACACCATAGGAAAGCTCAAAAGTATTTTCCTCAATTCCTCAAATTGTCTTTCCTCTGCCTCCTTGTGAAAACATGAAGATCTTACTCCTCAAGTTGTTTTCCTTACCTTCCTCTGGCGTTTAGAGAAGGAGATCGAGGAGAAAGATGTGAGGACTTGAGGAAACTACTTTTGAGATTCCCAAGGTTTATCAAAGTTCGTAGGAATCTGTACCATCTCCGGTGTTGGTTTCGGGTGGCAACAAACAAATGATGCACTTAAGTTAATAACACCACTTGTCACACCTGATCTGCTTCACTTATCTTCATGCTTGTTTCCACCCCCTCCAGGTGTCGCCCATCTTCCACATTATCCCCAGTGTATTAATACCTGTGTTCTCTGTTTGTCTGTTGCCAGTTCGTTTTGTTTCGTCAAGCCTACCAGCGTTTTCCATCTCTTCTGTCTTTTCTCTAGTTTTCCCGGTTTGACCATCCTGCCTGCCCTAACCCCGAGTCTGCCGTTCTGTACCTTGTCACACCTTCTTGTCCGTTATGGACAACTGCTCTTGTCCATAACCATCTGGGAATAAAACTATATTCAACAAGTTTATTAAAATGATCCAAGTAGGTTAATCAGCATGTGATAGATTTTCATCATCTACCAAATGAGGTCTTTCTCTCAAGGGAATGTTCAGTGGAGTGGAAGCTGTTTAAAAACAATTATGTGCTATAATGTGACTATGATCTGAAGACAGTGAGGAACTGTTTTTTCTCTCGATAATCCGCCACATAAAACACTCAGACAATGTGTCTATCCACATATATTCATTATAGGTTATTAGTCATAAAGATTTTACAATGTTCCCTCCTCAGTAATAAGGCCAAGCTCACACACAGGGAGTCTCATTTATCTTACTTAACTACCACTGATTAGTCATCACTCGACCGATAAATGGTCTAAATTCCAAGAGATGGAGAGTGAGGATTGTAATTAAGCTTTATTATAAAATGGGTGGTTCGAGCCCTGAGTGCTGATTGATTGATTGACAGCCGTGGTATATCAGGTCGTATTCCACGGGTATGACAAAACAAGCTTCTTACTGCTCTAATTACGTTGGTAACCAGTTTATAATAGCAATAAGGCACCTCTGGGCTTTGTGGAATATGGCTAATATACCTTGGCTAAGAACTGTATCCAGACACTCTGCGTTGCGTCGTTTAAGAACAGCCCTTAGCCGAGGTACATTGGCCATACCCCTGGCCTTATTGCTTAATTAAGACATGGGTGATGAAAAGTAATCAAAGAAAACAACCGAGAACGTGAGCCAGGACAACAAGAAGAAGCAGATCAGAGGAGGAAAAGGTTTGACTGCAATTGCAAAGCCAGCTTTTGATTTACACTTTACCACAGACGTACCATGACCGGCTAAACCAAAGCTCACGCAAGACAACCTCAATAAACCAAATGAAAGGACAGGACAGCCTAAAACACAAAACAAGTTAAAACATCACAGCTTCATAAACAGAGCTAAACAAACAGCAGAGACAGGCAACCACCTCTCAAAGGGAATAACTAAGACACACGAGAATGTCACTTGAAACCAACCTGAGGCAGCTGCCCTCAACTTAACATTGATTGCTACATACACACTTTGCAGAAACAACATTCATGGAATACACCGATCACATCTCAACAATTCATTACAACCAAAAACAGTAGCAGACTCAACAAACCTGCCATGAAAGACAAAGTTTTGTAGAAAATTCCCAACTTCACCATTCTCAGAACCCTTTTCAGTGTTATTACTTGAACTTAATTCGGTCTTTTGAAATGTTCTTTGATAAAGCTCCCTTACGCCTCATTACATTTCTTTTCAATGCTCTCTCCTTCATGTATCCCATTTGGGACCAGAGCCATATGGGAACAGTGGGTTTACAGGAACGATTAGGAGTCGGAGGATGGGAATCCTATATAGTGAACTGATTGGGCTCTGATCCAAAGTAGTGCACTATATAATGAATAAGGTGCCATTTCAGACGCACTCTGAGAGTTTCTCCATTCAGGCACAGTAAACGTACAGGTGACTCACAAAAAGGTGAGGTTGAGAAGAAGATTTTCAGATGTCTGATGTGTGTGTGTGACCCTAAGGTCATTCTGTAAGTGTCAGTGGATAACAATCACGCTGTCATCAGCCTACTGTACAGTATCTCACAGCATACAATATGTTAGATTTACACATTATTCAATCAGATCTCTTTGCTCTTTAATAGTTTCCTTCAGCACTAAAGAGAGAAAAGAGAGACAAAGTGTGACTATTGTGACTCTCATAATCTTTAGGACCATATTCATAGTATAGAAATCAGTGGTTCTATACCAGCTGTCTCTTTGGCATACAAGCTCCTGCCATGCATGACCTTACTAAACCTGTACTGCAGAGTATGACTTACCATAACGTGGTGATTTCTATGGGGCAAAGCTGGAAGTAGGACTGAATTGACACTGAAATCACACAGAATTAACAATTTGGCATCAAAAGAACACATACCACAAAAATGCACTAGTGAGAATGAACAAAGAGATGGGATCCAAAACCAAGAGATTAGACGAGGGCAGAAAATCCAGAAGCTGCACATGTGGATCCTTTTGTTTAGATGTTCCTTTAACCGTCTCCAGTCTCTTTTCTTCTAATGCCAAGGCAGGTGCTGTAGTTAGCGGAACTGTCTGCTTGACTAAATGAAATAAACTCATTGTAAAAAGTTTAGGGCCTTCATTTGTTCATCTGAACTTGCATAGTCTCTCAGGGTAAATGGTTATTTCATTATATCAAGGCCAGGAGATGTCGGGGTGACTGGAGCAAATCAATCAACTAATTACTTTTCTGAACAAGGGTAATTGAGTCACGCAGAGATAGATACACTTCATGCTTAAGATGCTGCATTTCCAAAGCAAATTACACATGTACTGTACTGTAGCTAATTTGTGTCTCTTGTACTACTGTGAAGCAAACACAACAATCCTCAAGAACACACAAGAAAGTACAGACACCTTCACACATACTCAAAAAATGGCCCAATGCAGACATTTTTATCTCAATATCAAATCATATCTAGGTAACAATTAAGTAAGTACCTTACTGTGATCGTCTTCAATTAAATGGTCAAAAATAAACAAGAATAGCTTTATAGCAAGTAGCAAGCTTTATGGCAAGTAAGAACTTTGTTAGGACTGTCTGGGAGTGGTCTGAGTGGGGAGGGGAAAACTGAAGACTAGCTGTTTTTGGCAGAGAGGTTTGGAACTCTCTTTCTTATTGTTCTATTAACTAATTCACCAGGCAGGCCAAAACTCCATCCCACCAAAACAGGCTGAATTATTTCAAACAGCTCTGACACAAAAAGGGCATTATCATAATTTTCACAATTTTACAGTATTATTCCAACCTCATAGTATGGAAATATATATAAAACAGGAAATCACATTTTGACTGCACTGGGCCTTTAAGGTTGTTAGATGATGCAGAGTGTTGCATTCAGCTCTAACACATTAGTCCTGAATCAAGAGAGAGTAGGAGTGAGGGAAAAAAATAAACAAAGAGAAACAGAGAGAAAGGGAGAAAGAGAGAAAGAAAGAAAAATGGAGTGTGGGATGGCGAGTAAGAGATAACGTCAACAGAGAGAGTTGGTCGAGAAATAGAACACCTAGCACAGTACTGCATAGCAGGAGTTAGAAGTCATGGTGATCAGGAGATAGGGGAGAGGATCCACAGCTCCTTCAAGGCACCGCAACAGCAGGGGATCCACAGCCCCTTCAAGGCACCGCAACAGCAGGGGATCCACAGCCCCTTCAAGGCACCACCCCAGCAGGGGATCCACAGCCCCTTCAAGGCACCGCAACAGCAGGGGATCCACAGCCCTTTCAAGGCACCGCAACAGCAGGGAATCCACAGCCCCTTCAAGGCACCGCAACAGCAGGGGATCCACAGCCCCTTCAAGGCACCGCAACAGCAGGGGATCCACAGCCCCTTCAAGGCATCGCAACAGCAGGGGATCCACAGCCCTTTCAAGGCACCGCAACAGCAGGGGATCCACAGCCCCTTCAAGGCATCGCAACAGCAGGGGATCCACAGCCCCTTCAAGGCATCGCAACAGCAGGGGATCAACAGCCCCTTCAAGGCATCGCAACAGCAGGGGATCCACAGCCCCTTCAAGGCACCATCCCGGCAGGGAGGATCCACAGCCACACCCAGGTACCACCCCAGCAGGTGATACCCAGCCACCTTCCCCAGCAGGGAAGATCCACAGCCCCTTCAAGGCACCACCCCAGCAGGGGATCAACAGCCCCTTCAAAGAACCGCAAAAGCAGGGGATCCACAGCCCCTTCAAAGAACCGCAACAGCAGGGGATCCACAGCCCGTTCAAAGAACCGCAACAGCAGGGGATCCACAGCCCCTTCAAGGCACCATCCCGGCAGGGAGGAAGTACAGCCCCTTCAAGGCACCATCCCGGCAGGGAGGATCCACAGCCACACCCAGGTACCACCCCAGCAGGTGATACCCAGCCACCGCCCCAGCAGGGAAGATCCACAGCCCCACCAAGGTACCGCCCCAGCAGGGGATGCACAGCCCCACCCAGGTACCGCCCCAGCAGGGGATGCACAGCCCCACCCAGGCACCGCCCCAGTAGGGGATACACAGCCCCAACCAGGCACCGCCCCAGTAGGGGATACACAGCCCCAACCAGGCACCGCTCCAGTAGGGGATACACAGCCCCACCCAGGCACCGCTCCAGTAGGGGGATACACAGCCCCAACCAGGCACCGCCCCCAGTAGGGGATACACAGCCCCACCCAGGCACCGCCCTAGTAGGGGATACACAGCCCCACCCAGGCACCGCCCCAGCAGGGGGTACATAGCACGGTCCAGCCAGGCACCGCCCCAGTAGGGGATACACAGCCCCACCCAGGCATCGCTCCAGTAGGGGATACACAACCCCAACCAGGCACCGCCCCAGTAGGGGATACGCAGCCCCTTCCCAGGCATCGCTCCAGTAGGGGATACACAACCCCTTCCCAGGCATCGCTCCAGTAGGGGATACACAGCCCCAACCAGGCACCGCCCCAGTAGGGGATACACAGCCCCAACCAGGCACCACTCCAGTATGGGATACACAGCCCCACCCAGGCACCGCCCCCAGTAGGGGATACACAGCCCCACCCAGGCACCGCCCCAGTAGGGGATACACAGCCCTAGCCAGGCACATCCCCAGTAGGGGATACATAGCACGGTCCAGCCAGGCACCGCCCAGTAGGGGGATATACAGCCCCACCCAGGCACCGCCCCAGCAGGGGATACATAGCACGGTCCAGCCAGGCACCGCCCAGTAGGGGATACATAGCACGGTCCAGCCAGGCACCGCCCCCAGTAGGGGATACATAGCCCCAACCAGGTACCGTCGCAGTAGGGGATACACAGCCCCAACCAGGCACCGCCCCAGTAGGGGATACACAGCCCCCCACCCAGGCACCGCTCCAGTAGGGGATACACAGCCCCAACCAGGCACCACCCCAGTAGGGGATACACAGCCCCACCCAGGCACCGCCCCAGTAGGGGATACACAGCCCCACACAGGCACCGCTCCAGTAGGGGATACAGCCCCACCCAGGCACCGCCCCAGTAGGGGATACACAGCCCCACCCAGGCACCGCTCCAGTGGGGGATACACAGCCCCAACCAGGCACCGCCCCAGTAGGGGATACACAGCCCCACCCAGGCACCGCCCCAGTAGGGGATACACAGCCCCACCCAGGCACTGCCCCAGTAGGGGATACACAGCCCCAGCCAGGCACCGCCTCCCAGTAGGGGGATACACAGCCCCACCCAGGCACAGCCCCAGTAGGGGGATATATAGCACGGTCCAGCCAGGCACCGTCCCAGTAGGGGATACACAGCCCCACCCAGGCACCGCCCAGCAGGGGATACATAGCACGGTCCAGCCAGGCACCGCCCCAGTAGGGGATACATAGCACGGTTCAGCCAGGCACCACCCCAGTAGGGATACACAGCCCCACCCAGGCATCGCTCCAGTAGGGGATACACAACCCCAACCTGGCACCGCCCCCAGTAGGGGGATACACAGCCCCACCCAGGCACCGCTCCAGTAGGGGATACACAGCCCCACCCAGGCACCGCTCCAGTAGGGGATACACAGCCCCAACCAGGCACCGCCCAGTAGGGGGATACACAGCCCCACCCAGGCACCACCCCAGTAGGGGATACACAGCCCCACTCCAGGCACCACCCCAGTAGGGGATACACAGCCCCACCCAGGCACCGCCCCCAGTAGGGGGATACACAGCCCCACCCAGGCACCGCCTCCAGTAGGGGATACACAGCCCCACCCAGGCACCGCCCCAGTAGGGGATACACAGCCCCACCCAGGCACCGCCCCAGTAGGGGGATACACAGCCCCACCCAGGCACCGCCCAGTAGGGGATACACAGCCCCAGCCAGGCACCGCTCCAGTAGTGGATACACAGCCCCACCCAGGCACAGCCCCAGTAGGGGATATATAGCATGGTCCAGCCAGGCACCGCCCCCAGTAGGGGATACACAGCCCCACCCAGGCACCGCCCCCAGCAGGGGATACATAGCACGGTCCAGCCAGGCACCGCCCCAGTAGGGGATACACAGCCCCACCCAGGCATCGCTCCAGTAGGGGATACACAACCCCAACCTGGCACCGCCCCAGTAGGGGACACAGCCCCAGCCAGGCACAGCCCCAGTGGGGATACATAGCACGGTCCAGCCAGGCACCGCCCCAGTAGGGATACAGCCCCACCCAGGCATCCCTCCAGTAGGGGATACACAGCCCCACCCAGGCACCGCTCCTGTAGGGGATACACAGCCCCAACCAGGCACCGCCCCCAGTAGGGGATACACAGCCCCACCTAGGCACCGCCCCTAGTAGGGGATACACAGCCCCACCCAGGCACCGCCCCAGTAGGGGATACACAGCCCCACCCAGGCACCGCCCCCAGTAGGGGATACACAGCCCCACCCAGGCACCACCCCAGTAGGGGGATACACAGCCCCAGCCAGGCACAGCCCCAGGAGGGGATACATAGCACGGTCCAGCCAGGCACCGCCCCAGTAGGAGATACACAGCCCCACCCAGGCACCGCCCCAGTAGGGGATACATAGCACGGTCCAGCCAGGCACCGCCCCAGTAGGGGATACATAGCACAGTCCAGCCAGGCACCACCCCAGTAGGGGATACACAGCCCCACCCAGGCACCGCCCCCAGTAGGGGATACACAGCCCCACTCCAGGCACCGCCCAGTAGGGGATACACAGCCCCACCCAGGCACCGCCCCCAGTAGGGGATACATAGCACGGTCCAGCCAGGCACCGCCCCAGTAGGGGATACATAGCACGGTCCAGCCAGGCACCACCCCAGTAGGGGATACACAGCCCCACCCAGGCACCGCCCCAGTAGGGGGATACACAGCCCCACCCAGGCACTGCTCCAGTAGGGGATACACAGCCCCCAGGCACCACCCCAGCAGGGGATCCACAGCCCCTTCAAGGCACCACCCCCAACAGGGGATCCACAGCCCCTTCAAGGCATCATCCCGGCAGGGAAGTACAACCCCTTCAAGGCACCATCCCGGAACAGGGAGGATCCACAGCCACACCCAGGTACCACCCCAGCAGGTGATACCCAGCCACCTTCCCCAGCAGGAAGATCCACAGCCCCTTCAAGGCACCGCAACATCAGGGGATACACAGCCCCCAGGCACCACCCCAGCAGGGGATCCACAGTCCCTTCAAGGCATCATCCCGGCAGGGAGGAAGTACAGCCCTTCAAGGCATCATCCCGGCAGGGGAGGAATCCACAGCCCCTTCCAGGCATCATCCCGCCAGGGGAGGAAGATCCACAGCCCCATCCAAGGCACCCCAAGCAGGGATGCACAGCCCCAGCCAGGTACCGCCCCAGCAGGATGCACAGCCCCACCCAGGCACCGCCCCAGCAGGGGATGCACAGCCCCCACCCAGGCACCTCCAGCAGGGGGAAACCCCACCCAGGCACAGCCCAGTAGGGGATACACAGCCCCACCCAGGCACCGCGCAGTAGGGGGATACACAGCCCCACCCAGGCACCGGATAGGGGCACAGCCCAGGCACCGCCCCCCCAGGGGATACACAGCCCCAACCAGGCACCGCCCTGCAGGGGCTACACAGCCCCACCCAGGCACTGCCCCATTAGGATACACAGCCCCCCACCCAGGCACCGCCCAGTAGGGATACATAGCACGGTCCAGCCAGGCACCGCCCAGTAGGGGATACATAGCACGTCCAGCCAGGCACCAGCCCAGTAGGGGATACACAGCCCCACCCAGGCACCGCCCCAGTAGGGGATACACAGCCGGTCAGCCCACCAGCCCAGTAGGGGATACACAGCCCCCCCCCACCCAGGCACTTCAAGGCACCGCAACATCAGGGGATCCACAGCCCCACAACAGGGGATCCACCCCTTCAAGGCATCATCCCGGCAGGGAGGAAGTACAGCCCCTTCAAGGATACATCCAGCCACACCCAGGTACCACCCCAGCAGGTGATACCCAGCCACCTTCCCCAGCAGGGAAGATCCACAACCCCACCAGCCCCAACCAGGCACCCGCCCCAGCAGGGGGATGCACAGCCCCACCCAGGTACCGCCCCCAGCAGGATGCACAGCCCCACCCAGGTACCGCCCCAGCAGGGGATGCCAGGGGACATCCAGGTACCACCCCAGCAGGTGATACCCAGCCACCGCCCCAGCAGGGAAGATCCACAGCCCCACCAAGGCACCGCCTCAAGCAGGATGCACAGCCCCACCCAGGCCCCCAGCAGGGGATGCACAGCCCCACCCAGGCTCGCCCCAGCAGGGGATGCACAGGGGGGCTACCCAGCCAGCCCCACAGCCCCACCAGGCACCGCCCAGTAGGGGATGCATAGCACCCAGCCACCGCCCCAGCAGGGAAGATCCACAGCCCCACCAAGGCACCGCCCCAGCAGGGGGATACCCAGGTAGCAGCAGGGGATGCACAGCCCCACCCAGGCACCGCCCAGCAGGGGATAGGGGACATCCAGGTACCAGCCCCAGGTGATACCCAGCCACCGCCCCAGCAGGGAAGATCCACAGCCCCACCCAGGCACCGCCCAAGCAGGGGATGCACAGCCCCACCCAGGTACCGCCCAGCAGGGGATACACAGCCACCCAGGCACCGCCCCCAGCAGGGGATGATCCACCCAGGCACCCCCTTCACCCAGGCACTGCCCCACTAGGGGATACCGCACCCAGGCATCAGGGGATCCACAGCCCGCTCCAGTAGGGGCTACAAGGCACCCAGGCACTGCCCCAGTAGGGGACAGCCCCACCCAGGCACCTTCAAGGGGGATCATCCCAGGCAGGGGGGATACAAGCCCCACCCAGGCAGCCCCAGTAGGGATACAGCCCACCCAGGCCAGGGATACAGCTCCACCCAGGCACCGCCCAGTAGGGGATACACAGCCCCACCCAGGCACTGGTAAGGATTACACAGCCCCACCCAGGCACCGCCCCAGGGGATACCACCCCAGGCAGGTGACAGCCTCACCCAGGCACCGCCCCAGTAGGGGATACACAGCCCCACCCAGGCACAGCCCTTTACAGCCCCACCCAGGCACCGCCCCAGTAGGGGATACCACACCCCAGGCCCCACCAAGGCAATACACAGCCCCACCCAGGCACTGCCCCACAGGGGACAGCCCCACCCAGGCACCCCAGTAGGGGATACCGCCCAGCCAGGCACCGCCCCAGTAGGGGATACACAGCCCAGGCACCACCCCAGGATACCAGCCCCACCCAGGCACCCCAGTAGGGGATACACAGCCAGGCACACAGTAGGGGATACATAGCACGGTCCAGCCAGGCACCGCCCCCAGTAGGGGATACATAGCACGGTCCAGCCAGGCACCACCCACAGGGGCCCCACCCAGGCATCCAGGGGTACACACCCCAGGCAGCTCCAGTAGGGGGATACACAGCCCCCCAGGCACCACCAGCAGGGGCAGCCCCAGCACCACCCCAACAGGGGAAGGAATCTTCAAGGCACCATCCCCACCAAGGCACCAGGCCTTCCCCAGCAGGGAAGATCCACAGCCCCTTCAAGGCACCGCAACATCAGGATACACAGCCCCCAGGCACCCCCAGCAGGGATCCACAGTCCCTTCAAGGCATCATCCCGGCAGGGAGGAAGTACACTTCAAGGCACCATCCCAGCAGGGGGATCCACAGCCACATCCAGTACCACCCTACAGGTGATACCCAGCCACCGCCCAGCAGGGAAGATCCACAGCCCCACCAAGGCAGGGGGATGCACAGCCCCCACCCAGGACGCCCCAGTTAGATCCAGGATGCACAGCCCCACCCAGGCACCGGTGATAGGCCAGTAGGGGGATACACAGCCCCACCCAGGCACCGCCCCAGCAGGGAAGACAGCCCCACCCAGGCCCCACCAACCAGGCACCGCCCCAGTAGGGGACACAGCCCCAACCTCAGGCACCCCTGCAGGGGCGCCACAGCCCCACCCAGGCAGCCCCACTACACAGCCCCACCCAGGCACCGCCCCAGCAGGGAAGATCCACAGCCCCAGTAGGGGATACATAGCACGGTCCAGCCAGGCACCAGCCCAAGGGGCAGGGCCCAGTAGGGCACAGCCCCACCCAGGCACTGCTCCAGTAGGGGTACGCCCAGCACCGGGGATGCACAGCCCTTCAAGGCACCACCCCAACAGGGGATCCACCCCTTCAAGGCATCATCCCGGCCAGCCCCTTCAAGGATCCCGGCACGGAGGGACATCCAGGTACCACCCCAGCAGGTGATACCCAGCCACCTTCCCCAGCAGGGAAGATCCACAACCCCACCAAGGCACCAAGCAGGGGATGCACAGCCCCGCCTGGGCAGGGGATGCACAGCCCCACCCAGGTACCGCCCAGCAGGGGATGCACAGCCCCACCCAGGTACCGCCCCAGCAGGGGATGCACAGGGGGACATCCAGGTACCACCCCAGCAGGCACCGCCCCCAGCAGGGGATCCACAGCACCAAGGCACCGGGCCCCAGGCACCAGGCTCCAGCAGGGGATACACCCAGCCAGGGGATGCCACATCCAGGCACAGCAGGTGATACCCAGCCACCGCCCCAGCAGGAAGATCCACAGCCCCACCCAAGGCACCGCCCAAGCAGGGGATGCACAGCCCCACCCAGCCACCGCCCCAGCAGGGAAGATCCACAGCCCCACCAAGGCACCGCCCAAGCAGGGGATGCACAGCCCCACCCAGGTACCGCCCCAGCAGGGGATGCAGGCGTCTCAATTCCAGGTACCGCCCAGCAGGGGATGCACAGGGACATCCAGGTACCACCCCCAGGTGATACCCAGGCACACAGCCCCCCCAGTAGGGGATGCACAGCCCCACCCAGGTACCCGCCCAGCAGGGGGATACAGCCCCACCCAGGCACAGCCCCAGCAGGGGATGCACAGCCCCACCCAGGCACCGCCCAGTAGGGGGATACACAGCCCCACCCAGGCACTGCCCCACTAGGGGATACACAGCCTCCACCCAGGCACCGCCCAGTAGGGGATACACAGCCCCACCCAGGCACCGGCCCAGTAAGGATTACACAGCCCCACCCAGGCACCGCCCCAGTAGGGGATACACAGCCCCACCCAGGCACCGCCAGTAGGGATACACAGCCCCACCCAGGCACAGCCCCCAGTAGGGGATACACAGCCCCACCCAGGCACAGCCCCAGTAGGGGATACACAGCCCCACCCAGGCACCGCCCCCAGCAGGGGATACACAGCCCCACCCAGGCACCGCCCCCAGTAGGGGCCACAGCCCCACCCAGGCACTGGCCCTGGGCAAGGATTACACAGCCCCACCCAGGCACCGCCCAGTAGGGATACACAGCCCCACCCAGGCACCGCCTCCAGTAGGGTATCCAGCCAGGCACCGCCCCCAGTAGGGGATACACAGCCCCAGCCAGGCACAGCCCCAGTAGGGGATACAGCCCCCACCCAGGCACCGCCCCAGTAGGGGGATACACAGCCCCACCCAGGCACCGCCCAGTAGGGGATACCCAGGCACTGCCCCAGTCACAGCCAGGCACAGCCCCAGTAGGGGATACACAGCCCCACCCAGGCACCGCCCATAGGGGCACAGCCCCACCCAGGCACCACCCCAGGGGGATACACAGCCCCACCCAGGCACCGCCCCCAGTAGGGGGATACAGCCCCACCCAGGCACTGCCCCAGTAGGGGATACACAGCCCCACCCAGGCAGCCCCTAGGGGGATGCAGCATATCCTGCACCCAGGCACCGCCCAGCAGGGATACACAGCCCTTCAAGGCACCACCCCAACAGGGGATCCACAGCACCTTCAAGGCATCATCCCAGGCAGGGAGGAAGTACAGCCCTTCAAGGCACAGCCCGACAGGGGGATCCAGCCCCACCCAGGCACCGCCCAGGTACACAGCCCCACCCAGGTGATAGGGGATACACAGCCTCCCCAGGCAGCCCCAGTAGGGATCCACAGCCCCTTCCAGGCACCGCAACATCAGGGGATACACAGCCCAACCAGGCACCACCCCAGCAGGGGATCCACCAGGTCCTTCAAGGGCATCATCCCAGGCACCGCCCTCCAGTAGGGGATACAAGTCCCAACCAGGCACTTCCTCAAGGCACACAGCCCCACCCGGCAGGGAGGATCCACAGCCACATCCAGGTACCACCCCAGCAGGTGATACCCAGCCACCGCCCCACAGGGAAGATCCACAGCCCCACCAAGGCACCGCCCAAGCAGATGCACCAGCACCCAGGTGCCTCGCCCAGCAGGGGATGCACAGCCCCACCCCAGGCACCGCCCCAGCAGGGGATGCACAGGCCCGCACTCCAGGCACCGCTCCAGTAGGGGATACACAGCCCCACCCAGCACTGCCCCAGTAGGGATACACAGTCTCACCAGGCACTGCCTGGTAGGATACACAGCCCCACCCAGGCACCGCTCCAGTAGGGGGATACACAGCCCCAGTAGGGGATATATAGCACGGTCCAGCCAGGCACCGCCCCAGTAGGGGATACACAGCCCCACCCAGGCACCGCCCCAGCAGGGGATACATAGCACGGTCCAGCCAGGCACCGCCCCAGTAGGGGATACACAGCCCCACCCAGGCATCGCTCCAGTAGGGGATACACAACCCCAACCTGGCACCGCCCCAGTAGGGGATACACAGCCCCAGCCAGGCACAGCCCCAGTGGGGATACATAGCACGGTCCAGCCAGGCACCGCCCCAGTAGGGGATACACAGCCCCACCCAGGCATCCCTCCAGTAGGGGATACACAGCCCCACCCAGGCACCGCTCCTGTAGGGGATACACAGCCCCACACAGGCACCGCCCCAGCAGGGGATCCATAGCCCCACCCAGGCACCACCCCAGCAGGGGATACACAGCCCCACCCAGGCACCGCCCCAGCAGGGGATACACGGCCCCAGCCAGGCACCGCCCCAGCAGGGGATACAAAGCACGGTCCTACCAGGCACTATACTGCCCCAGCAGGGGATACGATACACAGCACAGTCCAGCCAGGCACCATACTGCCACAGTGTCTTCTGTCTGAAACTCAGTCAGCCACAGCAGGACACACATAAATCACTGTTCTATGCATGCTTCTCCTCTGCTTCTCTCCTCTGCTCCTTTGCTTATTGAGACCGATGTGCTTGTCAGCCCAGGTGGAAGTTCACCACTCTGGGTGATCATGGTGGAATGGACGGGACAGAAGGGAAATAGAACACTCAGTTCAACTCATTGCATTGTAAAATATGCAGGCGGGCTGGTGCGAGGTGGGGCAGGGTCCACAATACTGTAGTTATGATGGTCATACCGTACCGTAACTACGGCAGTACCGTAAGTGCTTGTAACAACAGTTTAGGATTTCATTCCACGTGCCAAATAAATGGAATATATAAGTATCAACTGAATCATTTTCAGGGTCCTACAATGGTTGGAAAGTGAGTATAGAGCCTGATGTATGGCTGGACAAATATAACAAATCAAATCCAACTTTATTTGTCATATGTAGACCTTACTGTGAAATGCTTACTTACAAGCCCTTAAACGACAGTGCAGTTCAAGAAAGAGTTAAGAAAATGTTTACCACATAAACTAAACTAAATAATTATAAAAAGTAACAAAATAAAATAACAATAACGTGGCTATATACAGGGGTACTTGTCACGATTGTCTGTTGAAGGTGTGGACCAAAGCGCAGCGTGGTAAGTGTGCATTCTGTAACGATCGTCTGTTGAAGAAGGTGTGGTCCAAAGCGCAGCGTGGTAAGGGTGCATTCTGTAACGATCGTCTGTTGAAGAAGGTGTGGTCCAAAGCGCAGCGTGGTAAGGGTGCATTCTGTAACGATCGTCTGTTGAAGAAGGTGTGGACCAAAGCGCAGCGTGGTAAGGGTGCATTCTGTAACGATCGTCTGTTGAAGAAGGTGTGGACCAAAGCGCAGCGTGGTAAGTGTGCATTCTGTAACGATCGTCTGTTGAAGAAGGTGTGGACCAAAGCGCAGCGTGGTAAGTGTGCATTCTGTAACGATCGTCTGTTGAAGAAGGTGTGGACCAAAGCGCAGCTTGGTAAGTGTGCATTCTGTAACGATCGTCTGTTGAAGAAGGTGTGGACCAAAGGGCAGCGTGGTAAGTGTGTATTCTGTAACGATCGTCTGTTGAAGAAGGTGTGGACCAAAGCGCGGCGTGGTAAGTGTGCATTCTGTAACGATCGTCTGTTGAAGAAGGTGTGGACCAAAGGGCAGCGTGGTAAATGTGCATTCTGTAACGATCGTCTGTTGAAGAAGGTGTGGTCCAAAGCGCAGCGTGGTAAGTGTGCATTCTGTAACGATCGTCTGTTGAAGAAGGTGTGGACCAAAGTGCAGCGTGGTAAATGTGCATTCTGTAACGATCGTCTGTTGAAGAAGGTGTGGACCAAAGTGCAGCGTGGTAAATGTGCATTCTGTAACGATCGTCTGTTGAAGAAGGTGTGGACCAAAGTGCAGCGTGGTAAATGTGCATTCTGTAACGATCGTCTGTTGAAGAAGGTGTGGACCAAAGTGCGGCGTGGTAAATGTGCATTCTGTAACGATCGTCTGTTGAAGAAGGTGTGGACCAAAGTGCGGCGTGGTAAGTGTACATTCTGTAACGGTCATCTGTTGAAGAAGGTGAGGACCAAAGTGCAGCGTGGTAAGTACTTTTATTTCAACCGAAACAGTCCTGTCAGGTGCAGAAACACAAAACAGAAAATAACTACCCACAAAAAAAGCTACCTAAGTATGGTCCCAATCAGAGACAACGATAGACAGCTGTCCCTGATTGAGAACCATACCCGGCCAAAACAAAGAAATACAAAAACATACTGGTACTGGTACCGAGTCAAAGTGCAGGGGTACAGGTTAGTCGAGGTAATTTGTACATATATGGGTGAAGTGTCTATGCATAGATAATAAACATCAAGTACAGTGGTTCTTCATTTAAAAGTTGCAGCGTACTGCAGCATAGCTTGCACGGTGCTGCAGAATTCTATGGTACGTTATTTAAGTGTGACCCACTGGTACCATTGATGGTAGTTAGTGATAGTTTGACCACCAGAGGGTATCTTTGAGAAGCATTTCATAGCCTTCTATACTAAAGAATTTAAAACCTTTTTTTGTAAGAACATAGTATATGGGACTGATTTTTAAAAATGTTGCTTAATTAATTTGATTCTTATTATGGTGTTTCTATTCCAATGAAAAATCCTCTGGGTTTTCTGTTAGGAAGGAATGGAAAATATGGCGCTGTACAATGTAACGGTTGGGAGTAGGCTACAGTACTGGACTATTTAGCTAAAGAATCCCCGTGTCGTGCAGGTACGCGGAAGACCGGGGTTCAATTCCTTGATGGGGAGGAAGGAGTAGGCAGTCTTTGAAAATTACAATTTGTTGTTAAATTATTCCATATGTGGTATGTCATAGTTGTGATGTCTTCACTATAACTCTACAATGTAGAAAATCGTAAAAAAATATAGATGAACCCTGGAATGAGTAGGTGTGTCCAAACTTTTAACTGGTACTTGCTTAATTCATTTGATTTAATATTATGGTGTTTCTATTTCAATAAAAACAAAAAACCCCTGGGTTTCCGTTAGGATGGATAGGAAAATATGGCACTGTACAACATGACGGTCGGGAGTAGCCTACGGTACTGGGCTATTTAGCTAAAGAATCCACATATCGTGCAGGCACACGGGAGACCGGAGTTCAATTCCCCGACGGGGAGAAAGGAGCAGGCTGTCCTTGTAAATAAGAATTTGACATGCCTAGCTCAATAAAGGTTACACTAAGAGCATAACATTTCTACACCCTACTTGTATAATTGTAGTCTAACCTATACCCAAACGGAGATTCCATGAAAAATAAAAATCTCATTGATTTATCAAGACCAGTCCCAATGCTTGTCTCAGAGCAGGGCAAAATGGTGATAAAATAGTAGTAGACTATTGCTTCGAACTTCAATATGCTCTTTAAAAAATAAGACCTACACTACTTTTAACATCAGATTACTAAACACTAGTGAGACTCATGTCGTCTACGGTAGGCCTATAGTATATCGAAATATGACGTGACTCTCCGCCAATAATTACATATAGAGGATCGGAGAATATATATATATATTTTGAAGCCGCCTCATGGGTCTCCCGGTGGCGGCCGGCACGGGTATCGAACATGCATCTGTAGCAACACATTTTGCACTGCGGAGCCCCCATCCACAAAGTATCAACATACAGAGAGGTGTTGGTAAAGGAAACTCAGCAAAAAAGAAATCAGGACCCTGTCTTTCAAAGATAATTCGTAAAAATCCAAATAACTTCACAGATCTTCATTGTAAAGGCTTTAAACACTGTTTCCCATGCCCAATTAATGAACATGCACCTGGTGAACGGTCATTAAGACACTAACAGCTTACAGAAGGTAGGCAATTAAGGTCACAGTTATGAAAACGTAGGACAATAAAGAGGCCTTTCTACTGACTCTGAAAAACAGAACAAAAAAGCTGCCATGGGTCCCTTTCCATTTGCGTGAACGTGCCTTAGGCATGCTGCAACTAGGCATGAGGACTGCAGATGTGGCCAGGGCAATAACTTGCAATGTCCGTACAGTGAGATGAGGACACAGGACTGCTGACAGTCCTCTCATTGGCAGAACACGTGTAACAACACCTGCACAGGATCGGTACATCCAAACATCACACTTGCGGGACAGGTACAGGATGGCAACAACAACTGCCCGAGTTACACCAGGAACGCACAATCCCTCCATCATTGCTCAGACTGTCTTCAATAAGCTGAGAGAGGCTTAGGGCTTGAGGGCTTGTAGGCCTGTTGTAAGGCAGATTCTCACCAGATATCACCGGCAACAACGTCACCAATGGGCACAAACCCCTCTTCACTGAAGAGTCGCGGTTTTGTTTCACCAGGGGTGATGGTCAGATTCGTGTTTATCGTTGAAGGAATGAGCATTACACCGAGGCCTGTACTCTGGAATGGGATCGATTTGGAGGTGGAGGGTCCGTCATGGTCTGGGGCTGTGTGTCACAACATCATTAGACTGAGCTTGTTGTCATTGCAGACAATCTCAACACTGTGCGTTACAGGGAAGACATCCTCCTCCCTCATGTGGTACCCTTCCTGCAGGCTCCTTCTGACATGACCCTCCAGCATGACAATGCCACCAGCCATACTGCTCATTCTGTGTGTGATTTCCTGCAAGGCAGGAATGTCAGTGTTCTGCCATGGCCAGCGAAGAGCCCAGATCTCAATCCTATTGAGCACCTCTGGGACATTGTCTTGGATTGGAGGACGAGAGCTAGGGTCATTCCACCCAGAAATGCCTGGGAACTTGCAGGTACCTTGGTGGAAGAGTGGGGTAACATCTCACAGCAAGAACTGGCAAATCTGGTGCAGTCCATGAGGAGGCCTGCAGTACTTAATGCAGCTGGTGGCCAAACCAGATACTGACTGTTACTTTTGATTTTGACCCCCCCCCCTTTGTTCAGGGACACATTATTCCATTTCTGTTAGTCAAATCTATGTGGAACTTGGTCCATTTATGTCTCAGTTGTTGAATCTTGTTATGTTCATACAAATATTTACACATGTTAAGTTTGCTGCAAATAAACACAGTTGACAGTGATAGGACATTTCTTTTTTTGAGTTTATATTGTCCTGGTAATAGCCCATAATGGGCTATTATAATACTGTATATGGTGTCCAGGTTAGGATAACCAAAACATTTATTTATTAAAGACTATCAAAAATAATCTTAGTACTTATTTATTTTGATCCAAAGCCATGACTGAGTGAGTCACTCAGCTTTATGGAGACTACAGTTCAAAGGTTTGGGGTCACTTAGAAATGTCCTTGTTTCTGAAAGAAAATAAAACAAATAATCCATTAAAATAACATCAAATTGATCAGAAATACAGTGTAGACATTGTTAATGTTGTAAACGACTGATGTAGCTGGATTTTTAATTGAATATCTACATAAGCCAACCAAGGCCCATTAGCAGCAACCATCACTCCTGTGTTCCAATGGCACATTGTGTTAGCTAATCCAAGTCTATCATTTTAAAAGGCTAATTGATCATTAGAAAATATTTTGCAATTATGTTAGCGCAGCTGAAAACTCTAGTCCATATTAAAGAAGCAATAAAACTGTCCTTCTTTAGACTAGTTGAGTGTGTGGAGCATCAGCATGTGTGGGTTCGATTACAGGCTCAAAATGGCTAGAAACAAAGGACTTTTTCTGAAGTCAGTCTATCCTTGTTCTGAGAAATGAAGGCTATTCCATGTGAGAAACTGCCAAAAAACTGAAGATCTGGTATAACACTGTGTACTACTTCCCTTCACAGAACAGCGCAAACTAATAATGTCATGGCTTTAGAAGCTTCTGATAGGATAATTGACAACATTTGAGCCAATTGGAGGTGTACCTGTGGATGTATTTCAGAGCCTACCTTCAAACTCAGTGCCTCTTTTGCTTGACTTCGTGGGGAAATCAAAATATATCAAGAAAAAACGGAGCCTCTACAAAGTCTGGTTCATCCTTGTACAAACAATAGTATGCAAGTATAAACACCATGGACCATGCAGCTGTCTACCGCTCAGGCGGGAGACACGTTCTGTCTACTAGGAATGAACTAAAAAGCTAAACGTTATGAGATATAATGAAGCAACATCTGATCAGGAAGTTAAAGCAATTGCATAAATGGAGTCGTCCAAATGGACAACTAACTAAGCATACTTCTAAAGTTGGCAAAATGGCTTAAGGACAACAATGTCAAGGTATTGGAGTGGCCATCACAAGGCGACCTCAATCCGATGTTGAAAATTTGTGGGCAGAACTGAAAAAAAGCGTGTGTGAGCAGGAGGCCTACAAGCCTGACTCAGTTACATCAGCTCTGTCCAGGAAGGAACTTATTGTGGGAAGCTTGTGGAAGGCTACCCAAGAAAGGTTTGACCCAAATTAACCAATTTAAAGACAATGCTACACTTCTGACCCACTGGGAAAGTGACGGTAAAGAAATAAAAGCTGAAATAAATCATTCTCTCTACTTTTATTCTGACATTTCACATTCTTAAAATAAAGTGGTGATCCTAACTGACCTAAAATGACATTTTTACTTGGATTAAATGTCAGAATTGTGAATAACGGAGTTTTTAAATATATTTGATAAGGGTGTATGTAAACTTCCGACTTCAACTGTATCTGTGATAATATTCAAGGGCTTTTATATCATTCTAAATTATTAATAATAATAATAATTGCTTTGTTTAAAAAAACATTTTTGAGATGATTTTGTCTTCAAATAATGTAAAATGAGTGAGAAAAAGGCCATTCTTGAACATGGGGTGAGCCCAATTTGCAAATAAAGCCAGTTGTTATTTAGAATGATTTATTTCTATTTTTAGTTTTTTTTTTACCAAAACCTACAGTCATCTCATGGTCTCCCATTCGAGGACAGCACAGGTATTGAACCAGCATCGATAACAACACAGTTGGCACTGCAATGCCGTGTCTTAAACCAATGCGCCACTCAGGCGCTGTACAACATGACCGGTCGGGAGTGGGCTACAATAACACAGAAAGAGAAAAATAATTCTAACAAAATAAAGGAATAAAAACCTTAGTGTAGCAACATTTTTAGTAAGTAATACTGAAGTCATGCACAATTATCAGTTTCTATTTAGGTCTATTCATTGTCATTTAGAGACACAGTAGCGCCCCAAAAGCATAATCAGTGCCTAAACATTCCCTTGCGCTGGTCTGGAGCAATAAAGCAGTGACGCAGGGTACTGTACTAAACCACAAATTACCTCTAAGTCCCGCAGCATATCGCAAAACTTTCACTGTAGCAGCAGTGAACAAAACAAATAGAGAGGGGGGAGGGGTGTCAATGTAAATAGTCTGGTGGCCATTTGATTAATTGTTCAGCAGTCTAATGGCTTGGGGGTAGGTACAACTCCGGTACAACTTGGGCGTCCAGGCGGTAGCAGAGAAAACAGTCTATGACTTGGATGACTGGACTCTCTGACAATGTTTTGGGCTTTCCTCTGACACCACTTAGTAAATATGTCCTGATGGCAGTGAAGCTTGGGCCACAGTGATGTACTGGGCCATACGCACTGTCATCTGTTGCACCTTACGCTCAGATGCCGAGCAGCTGCCATACCAGGCGGTGATGCAACCGGTCAGGATGCTCTCGATGGTGCAGCTTTATAACTTTTTTGAGGATCTGGGGACCCATGACAAATATTTTCCGCCTCCTGAGGAGGAAAGGGTGTTGTTGTGCCCTCTTAATGAATGTCTTGGTGTGTTTGACAACAATAGTTTCATTAACTTGAAACTCTCTACCCACTCCACTACAGCCCCTCATTGTTGTCGGTGATCAGGTCACCACTGTTGTGCCGTCAGCAAACATAATGATGTTGCTGGAGTCGCGCCTGGCCACGCAGTAGTGGGTGAACAAGGAGTACAGGAAGCAACTGTGTACACACCCTAGGGCCACAGTGTTGAGGATCAGCATGGCAGATGTTTGTTTCACCCTACACCTGGGGGTGGGCCCATCAGAAGTTCAGGATTCAGTTGCAGAGGGAGGTGTTTAGTCCCCCGGTCCTTAGCTTAGTGATGAGCTTCGTGGGCACTATGGTGTTGAACGCTGAGCTGTAGTCATGAAAAGCATCACATAGGTGTTCCTTTGTCTAGATGGGAATGGGCAGTGGAGTGCGATTGAGATTGCGTTATCAAAAGCACTTCATGGCTACCGACTTGAGTGCCACGGGGCGATAATCATTTAGGCAGGTTACCTTTGCTTCATTGGGCACAGGGACAATGGTGGTCTGCTTGAAACATGTAGGTATTACAGACCTCGGTCAGAGAGGTTGAAAATGTTAGTGAAGACACATTCCAGTTGGTCCATGCATGCTTTGAGTACACGTCCTGGTAATATGTTTGGCCCCGCGGCTTTGTGAATGTTGACCAGTTTAAAGGTCTTGCTCACATGGCTATCGAGAGCGCATCACACAGTCGTCCAGAACAGCTGGTGCCTCATGCATGCTTCAGTGTTGCTTGCCTCTAAGCGAGCATAAAAGGCATTTAGCTTGTTTGGCAGGCTCGTGTCACTGGGAAGCCAGCCTAGGTTTCCTTGTAGTCCGTAATAGTTTTCAAGCCCTGCCACATCCGACAAGCTTCAGAGCCGGTGTAGTACGATTCGATCTTAATCCTGTATTGACGCTTTGCTTGTTTGATGGTTTGTCTGAGGGCAGAGCGGGATTTCTTATAAGAGTCCGGATTAGTGTTATGCTCCTTGAAAGCGACAGCTCTAGCCTTTAGCTCGGTGTGGATGTGGCCTGTAATCCATGGCTTCTGGTTGATATGTACGTACCGGTCACTGTGAGACAACGTTGTCAATGCACTTATTGATGAAGCCGATGACTGAGGTAGTATACCTCAATACCATTGAATGAAACCCGAACATATCCCAGTCTGTGCTAGAAAACACTCCTGTAGCGTAGCATCCACGCCACATAGCCAGCAGCATACCACCCTGCATATCACTGCTGGCTTGCTTCTGAAGCGAAGCAGGGCTGGTCCTGGTCAGTCCCTGGGATGGGATACCAGATGCTGCTGGAAGTGGTGTTGGAGGGCCAGTAGAGGCACTCTTTCCTCTGCTCTAAAAAATATCCCAATGCCCCAGGGCAGTGATTGGGACGCTGCCCTGTGTAGGGTGCTGTCTTTAGGATGGGACGTTAAACGGGTGTCCTGACTCTGAGGCTTTAAAGATGACCATGGCACTTATTGTAAGAGTAGGGTGTTAACCCTAGTGTCCTGGCTAAATTTCCAATCTGGCCCTCAAACCATCATGGTCAGCTAATAATCCTCAGTTTACAATTGGCTCATTCATCCCCCTCCTCTCCCCTGTAACTATTCCCCAGGTTGTTGCTGTAAATGAGAATGTGTTCTTAGTCAACTTACATGGAGAAATAAAAATAAATAAAAAAACATGACCACTTCTGTATTGAGCAGAGACACTGGTACTTCCTGCTTTAGTTTTAGCTTGTAAACAGGAATCAGGAGGATAGAATTATGGTCAGATTTGCCAAATGTAGGGCGGGGGAGAGCTTTGTATGCATCTCTGTGTGGAGTAAAGAGTTGTTTTCCCTCTGGTTGCGCATGTGACATGCTGGTAGAAATGAGGTAAAATGGATGTAAGTTTGCCTGCATTAAAGTCCCCGGCCAATAGGAGCGCCGCTTCTGGATGAGCATTTTCTTGTTTGTTTATGGCCTTTTACAGTTGGTTGAGTGTGGTCTTAGTGCCAGCAATGTTTGGGGTGGTATATAGACGGCTACAAATAATATAGATGAGAACTCTCTTGGTAGATAGTGTGGCCTACAGCTTATCATAATATACTCTACCTCAGGCGAGCAATACCTTGTCTTTAATATTATTGACAAATAGACACACACACTCCTCGTCTTACCAGCCGTAGCTTCTCTGTTTTGCTGGTGCATGGAAAAGCACTATATTATCCGTGGCGTCGTTCTGCCACGACTCGGTGAAACAGAAGATATTACAGTTTTTAATGTCTCTTTGGTACGATAATCTTGATCGTAGGTCATCAATTTTATTTTCCAATGATTGCACGTTGGCCAATAGAACGGATGGCAGTGGGAGTTTACTCGCTCGCCTATGACTTCTCAGAAGGCAGCTCGACCTCCGCCCCCTTTTTCTCTGTCTTTTCATATGGGTTCAAAGGTTACATAGGGGTCGAATGTCACACATCCTGGTTACCCTAATTTTCTCCTAACTTCCTGCTGTAAACAGGACTCTCTAAAAACATGCCACTTCGGTGCTAGAGACTTTTCGTAGCAGGTTAACAAAGCATGTTCGCTAACCCTTGTCCTTTTACTAACTTCTATGCTAATTCTCCAAACCTGCTATGAAAAAAAGTAATTGCTGTATGGAAGAGGCATGTTTTAGGGATTCTCCCTGTAAACTTGCCATATTGTTGTTATACACACTGTCCACCGTTTCTTCATCAAAACAATGATGAAAGGTGGAAACTGGAGAGCCTAGGCCACAGACCTGACCCTGAACAACGTTATGCCACACTACACCGTAACCCGACTGAGCGTTACGATGAGAAACCCAGTATGTTCTGCTCATTCAACAGACAAATGATGAATAAAATAACATTAATTTGGTTCTTACATAACTAGACTCATTCAGTTAGCAGGTAAAGAGGATGTTTGAGGATTAAAATGGCCCAGGGCGTGTATTCAACCCTGAAGAAAAAAAGACAAGGCACAAACAAGACATTATTGAATTCAGCTGAACACTGTGCTAATCACATTGGTTCATAACACCTGATTACCACATGAAATTCAAATCAGTTTCATAGTGTTTTTCTGATAAACAATAGACAAATTGGAGTGTTCAGAGTTCAGACTCAGTCAGATGTGTATCATATGTAGCATAATAACAATAGCAATAATAATAATAGCCATTTAGCAGATGCTTTTATCCAAAGCTACTTACGGTCATGAGTGCATACATTTTACGCACAGGTGGTCCCAGAAATCTAACCCACTATCCTGGCATTGCAGGCGCCACACTCTGCCATCTGAGTTACAAAGGACCACATCATGCTGATCAGGAGATGCTTCATCAGAAACAACAGCTCCTTTGCCTGTATTATCTCTCCATGCAGAAAAAGCTTTTGATACATTAGACTAGAATAGTCATATCTCTGGTCTGTGTTAGGAACATATGGGAATTGTCTCCAATTTCATTAATATGATTAAAATACTATATGCCAATCCCTCAGCCATTGTTATAACAGGCAATATCTGCTCTGCTCAGAATCACTAGAAGGATTTGTTCTCAACTAGCTTACCTGATTAAATAAAGGTGAAAAGAGCAGACAAGGCGATCCAAATTAGCCTTTGCTATTCTTATTATCCATGGAACCGCTGGCCCAGGCAATTCGTCAATCAAAGGAAATAACACCAATTTCTCACAAATCTAGTGTTCACTTCATCTTATTATAGGCAGACGATATGTTACTATATCTAGACAATGTATCTCAATCGCTCCCACATGCATTGAAGATCATAGATAAATTCAGCGTCATCTCAAATGATTAAATTAATCTAACCAAAATCAGCCCTACTGCCTCTCAAGACCACGATGGAGGACTCCATCTCTGCTGGTGGAATCCCAATCGTTTCCCATTTAAAATATTTAGAACATTTATATTTGGGAGTAGATTTATTTCCTTCCTTAGATAAAACCATTGTCAGAAACTTTAACAGAACGCTCAAATCAATTCAAACCGATCTCAATAAATGGAATAATATCCCAGTTGCTTTAACCAGCAGAATAACTATTGTCAAAATGAATGTATTGTCACGGCTGCATTTCTGTGTTCAATGTTCTCCCATGGCTCCCCCTTCTACCTATAAAATTCAAAGTGTGGTTTCAAAGTTTATATGGCAAGGTAAATGATCCCAGATTACATGTTTTAATTTACAAAGAGGGAAAGACGGTGGACTATCCGTACAGAACTTTAAATTGTATTTTCATGCACTAGCATTTGCCCCTCCTAAAATGGTTTAGATATGATTATTCTGCTCCCTGGCTGAGTACAGAGAGAATATGGTGTCTACTATTGACCTGGAAGAGGTGCTCTTCACTGATATGTCCCTTAAACAATGTAAACTACACTTTGGTCCTATTATTGCTCACACAATTTCTATTTGGTGCAAAATGTTAAAAAACAATGGAACTGGGAATCAAAATGGTATGCCCATGCTTCAATATTTCACAAAAACGCTTTGCAATCTGGTGGTCGGCCTTTTGCAAACCCCAATGGTCCACATGTGGAATCCCTTACCAATATCATGGACAGTAATGATTTGAGAACATTCCAAGATTTGAAAGATACATACCAGGCAACTCCTTTTTCTATATTTACAACTTAGGTCAGCTATGCTCGAAAGGT
>NW_026289917.1:0-3671 GCF_023373465.1 Oncorhynchus keta
TCTCCTCACTATCGTTACTGACTCTCCTCACTGTCGTTATTGACGCTCCTCGCCACTATCGTTACTGACTCTCCTCACTATCGTTACTGACTCTCCTCACTGTCGTTATTGACTCTCCTCACTGTCGTTACTGACTCTCCTCACTGTTATCGTCATTGACGCTCTCTCGTCACTATCGTTACTGACTCTCCTCACTATCGTTACTGACTCTCCTCACTATCGTTACTGACTCTCCTCACTGTTATCGTCATTGACGCTCCTCGCCACTATCGTTACTGACTCTCCTCACTATCGTTACTGACTCTCCTCACTATCGTTACTGACTCTCCTCACTGTCGTTATTGACGCTTCTCGCCACTATCGTTACTGACTCTCCTCACTATCGTTACTGACTCTCCTCACTGTCGTTATTCACGCTCCTCGTCACTATCGTTACTGACTCTCCTCACTCTCGTTACTGACTCTCCTCACTATCGTTACTGACTCTCCTCACTGTTATCGTCATTGACGCTCCTCGTCACTATCGTTACTGACTCTCCTCACTGTCGTTACTGACTCTCCTCACTGTCGTTATTGACTCTCCTCACTGTCGTTACTGACTCTCCTCACTGTCGTTATTGACTCTCCTCACTGTCGTTACTGACTCTCCTCACTGTCGTTACTGACTCTCCTCACTATCGTTACTGACTCTCCTCACTATCGTTACTGACTCTCCTCACTATCGTTACTGACTCTCCTCACTATCGTTACTGACTCTCCTCACTATCGTTACTGACTCTCCTCACTATCGTTACTGACTCTCCTCACTGTTATCGTCATTGACGCTCCTCGTCACTATCGTTACTGACTCTCCTCACTGTCGTTATTGACGCTCCTCGTCACTATCGTTACTGACTCTCCTCACTGTCGTTACTGACTCTCCTCACTGTCGTTATTGACTCTCCTCACTGTCGTTACTGACTCTCCTCACTGTCGTTATTGACTCTCCTCACTATCGTTACTGACTCTCCTCACTATCGTTACTGACTCTCCTCACTGTCGTTATTGACTCTCCTCACTGTCGTTACTGACTCTCCTCACTGTTATCGTCATTGACGCTTCTCGTCACTATCGTTACTGACTCTCCTCACTATCGTTACTGACTCTCCTCACTGTCGTTATTGACTCTCCTCACTGTCGTTACTGACTCTCCTCACTGTTATCGTCATTGACGCTTCTCGTCACTATCGTTACTGACTCTCCTCACTATCGTTACTGACTCTCCTCACTGTCGTTATTGACGCTCCTCGCCACTATCGTTACTGACTCTCCTCACTATCGTTACTGACTCTCCTCACTATCGTTACTGACTCTCCTCACTGTCGTTATTGACGCTCCTCGCCACTATTGTTACTGACTCTCCTCACTATCGTTACTGACTCTCCTCACTGTCGTTATTGACTCTCCTCACTGTCGTTACTGACTCTCCTCACTGTTATCGTCATTGACTTCTCGTCACTATCGTTACTGACTCTCTCTCACTATCGTTACTGACTCTCCTCACTATCGTTACTGACTCTCCTCACTGTCGTTATTGACTCTCCTGCCACTGTCGTTACTGACTCTCCTCACTATCGTTACTGACTCTCCTCACTGTCGTTACTGACTCTCCTCACTATCGTTACTGACTCTCCTCACTGTCGTTATTGACGCTCCTCGCCACTATCGTTACTGACTCTCCTCACTATCGTTACTGACTCTCCTCACTATCGTTACTGACTCTCCTCACTGTCGTTATTGACGCTCCTCGCCACTATCGTTACTGACTCTCCTCACTATCGTTACTGACTCTCCTCACTGTCGTTATTGACTCTCTCTCACTATCGTTACTGACTCTCCTCACTCTATCGTCATTGACTCTCCTCACTATCGTTACTGACTCTCCTCACGCTATCGTTACTGACTCTCTCTCACTGTCGTTACTGACTCTCCTCACTGTCGTTACTGACTCTCCTCACTGTCGTTATTGACTCTCCTCACTGTCGTTACTGACTCTCCTCACTGATCGTTATTGACTCTCCTCACTATCGTTACTGACTCTCCTCACTATCGTTACTGACTCTCCTCACTGTCGTTACTGACTCTCCTCACTGTCGTTATTGACTCTCCCTCACTATCGTTACTGACTCCTCCTCACTGTCGTTATTGACTCTCCTCACTATCGTTACTGACTCTCCTCACTATCGTTATTGACTCTCTCGTCACTATCGTTACTGACTCTCCTCACTGTCGTTATTGACTCTCCTCGTCACTATCGTTACTGACTCTCCTCACTGTCGTTATTGACTCTCCTCGCCACTATCGTTATTGACGCTCTCGTCACTATCGTTATTGACTCTCCTCACTATCGTTACTGACTCTCCTCACTGTCGTTATTGACTCTCCTCGCCACTATCGTTACTGACTCTCCTCACTATCGTTACTGACTCTCCTCACTGTCGTTACTGACTCTCCTCACTGTCGTTATTGACTCTCCTCACTATCGTTACTGACTCTCCTCACTGTTATCGTCTATTGACGCTCCTCGTCACTATCGTTACTGACTCTCCTCACTGTCGTTACTGACTCTCCTCACTGTCGTTATTGACTCTCCTCACTGTCGTTATTGACTCTCCTCACTATCGTTACTGACTCTCCTCACTGATCGTTACTGACTCTCCTCACTGTCGTTATTGACTCTCCTCACTGTCGTTATTGACTCTCCTCACTGTCGTTATTGACTCTCCTCACTGTCGTTACTGACTCTCCTCACTGTCGTTACTTGACTCTCCTCACTGTCGTTACTGACTCTCTCTCACTATCGTTACTGACTCTCCTCACTATCGTTACTGACTCTCCTCACTATCGTTACTGACTCTCCTCACTGTCGTCATTGACTCTCCTCACTGCTATCGTTATTGACTCTCCTCACTATCGTTACTGACTCTCTCACTATCGTTACTGACTCTCCTCACTATCGTTATTGACTCTCCTCACTATCGTTACTGACTCTCCTCACTGTCGTTATTGACGCTCCTCGCCACTATCGTTACTGACTCTCCTCACTATCGTTACTGACTCTCCTCACTATCGTTACTGACTCTCCTCACTGTTATCGTCATTGACGCTCCTCGTCACTACCGTTACTGACTCTCCTCACTGTCGTTATTGACGCTCCTCGTCACTATCGTTACTGACTCTCCTCACTGTCGTTACTGACTCTCCTCACTGTCGTTATTGACTCTCCTCACTGTCGTTATTGACTCTCCTCACTGTCGTTACTGACTCTCCTCACTGTCGTTATTGACTCCTCCTCACTATCGTTACTGACTCTCCTCACTATCGTTACTGACTCTCCTCACTGTCGTTATTGACTCTCCTCACTGTCGTTACTGACTCTCCTCACTGTTATCGTCTATTGACGCTTCTCGTCACTATCGTTACTGACTCTCCTCACTATCGTTACTGACTCTCCTCACTGTCGTTATTGACTCTCCTCACTGTCGTTACTGACTCTCCTCACTGTTATCGTCATTGACGCTCTCGTCACTATCGTTACTGACTCTCCTCACTATCGTTACTGACTCTCCTCACTGTCGTTATTGACGCTCCTCACTATCGTTACTGACTCTCTCCTCACTATCGTTATTGAC
>NW_026289918.1:0-4442 GCF_023373465.1 Oncorhynchus keta
AGGGAGGATCCATTTTCATTTCAGAGAGGTTCAATTTTATCCATGTGACCCTGAAGTGTGGGGCAGTTAGGTCACATATTTCATCACTAACAACAACAGTCAGACTACTACACTTTCACTCATAAGGAATTAGAAAAGTTTTAGGATATTATTTAGGGAGAAATATTATATGGTGCATCTTGTGGAAGTAGTTTAGAAGTTTGTTAGTGTTCATTTTAGTAGGTTGGTTTAGCCCAATTTTTAAGTTTTTGATTTGTTAAAAAGTTTGAAATATCAATAAATGTCGTTCACTTCATGATTGTGTCCCACTTGTTGTTGATTCTTCACAAAATAATACAGTTTTATATCTTTATGTTTGAAGCCTGAAATGTGGCAAAACGCAAAGTTCAAGGGGCCGAATACTTTGCAAGGCACTGTAACCAAAAGGAGATTTAGAATGTTGAAGATACGTTAAAGAGGAAGAGGTTTTCTAGGAGGACAAAAAGCTTAATAGTTTAAAAACAATTCCAGACCTACATTCAACATGTTTCACAAGTGTCATTAATGATCAGACAGCTGTCATCTTCTAAACATGAGAGTGCCTTTCAACAAGGAGCTGCACCTGTAACAGCATTAACTTATAGTCTAGCCGAGGCAATGGGCCAGGACATTCCTACCTCTCTCATGTGATTTCTTCTGACTTGGTAATGATGCTAAATCAGATCTAAAAGAAAATGAAATAAGAAATACATGAATGTAATTGAGTGTTAATATGGTCTCTGTATAAAACGTGTCCAGATAGAAGACAGTGTTCGACCTGCTACCTTGTCTCCATAGAACACACATAGAACCTCAGTTCTCCACAGGACACGTCATTCCAGCCCTGTCCACCTGTTGTCAAGACAAATCACACTTCAGTTATTTCAATGTGCTCAGAGTGTGTGTGTGTGTGTGTGTGTGTGTGTGTGTGTGTGTGTGTGTGTGTGTGTGTGTGTGTGTGTGTGTGTGTGTGTGTGTGTGTGTGTGTGTGTGTGTGTGTGTGTGTACCTCCAGTGTGTAGCTCCATACAGTTCTCCCCCTGTCCAGAGTTACTGGGCTCATCCTCCTCCCAGTAGAAACTGTCAACAGCTGAGCCGTCACTCCACAGCCACATCCCCTCCTTATCACAGAAACACATTGCTTGATGGATTGAAACCACTTCATTGTTTTTAAACAGAAAGTACCTTGAGTTTTTGCCTCTTTAAACTGTAGACATTTGACAGACTGGTTGACCGACTGACTGACTGACTGATTCATTATTGACCCCATGTACCTGAGCTGCATCGTAGCCTCCTATCCAGACCGGCTGGTCTGTGTGTCTCCTGACCAGATCCTGGACAAACACCTGTTGACCCGGGCTGTGAACCGACACCAGGTTCCCTCTGTGCTGGGAGCAGTACAACTAGAGAGACAGTCAGAGAACACTGTGTTAGCCCGCTGAGCTAAAGCCCCGGCATTACCGGATCAACGCAGGATAGAAATGGACATTTCCTGAATTAAATTAAATGTCTTGAAGTATCAATGGTTGTGAAATAGTAATAGCAGTTGTAGTGACAGCAGAAGAAGTGGTAGTATTAGTGACAGAAGTAGTACTAGTAGGAGTAGTAATAGTTTTAATTTTTTTACCCCCAATTTCATGGTATCCAATTGTTAGTAACTACTATCTTGTCTCATCGCTACAACTCCCGAACGGGCTCGGGAGAGACGAAGGTCGAAAGCCATGCTTCCTCTGAAACACAACCCACAAGCTCTTTAACAGAGCGCGCGTCAAACACCGTGCACCTGGCGACCTTGGTTAGCGTGCACTGCGCCCGGCCCGACACAGGAGGCGCTGGTGCTCAATGAGATCCATACCGGCCAAGACCTCCCTAACCCGGAAGACGCTAGGCCAATTGTGCGTCGCCCCACAGACCTCCCGGTCGCAGCCGGATGCAAAAGAGCCTGGGCGCGAATCCAGAGTCTCTGATGGCACAGCTGGCGCCCTTAACCACTGCACCACCCGGTAGTCCCTGTAATAGTTTTTAATTTAACTACATTTTAAAGTTTTTTTTTTTTTTAAATTTTTTTGGGTGAAAAATCAGATTTTAGCGTCATTCTTTTACCATGGATTTGCCCAAAATCAATGCCGAACCAACTCTACTACAGCAACAGAACAAGTTGACCTTTAGTTTCTCAGTGTCTCCCAATTACAAGCGTTACCTCTGCAGTGGCCCAGGTGGCCCAGACGGGGTGGAAGGAGAAGCAGCGATGCTCATTCTGATGCCACCCGGCTGGGCATGGTGACTGGGAGTCCACCCCTTCCACCTCCTCCTCTATAGTGTTCACCACCCCCGGGGCAGCATCCAGCCCTGGAACAACAACACACACCGACAGTATGTACTGTTCAAGAGCTGTGCTTGACTTAGTTTACCTGGTACATATGAAGCAATTAATGGAATAATCCCAAAAGTGCAAACTAAGCTAGATCAAGTAGCACCTCAAATACTTTATAGCATCTAGAGTTGGGTTTGACTAGATACAATGCTATTTTACTGTAAACAAATTGACAACAGACTTTCAGCAGGCTTCAACATGCACAGCATTTACACAGATGGTTGATGATTGGCTGAGTGAAATTGATGATAAAAAGATTGTGGGAGTTGTTTTGTTAGACTTCAGTGCAGCTTTTGAAATTATCAATCGAAGTCTATGGCTTTACACCTCCTGCTATAATGTGGATAAAGAGTAACCTGTTTAAATAAATAACAATTTGTAAATAAGAATTTTTTCTTAATTACTGACCTGCCTATTTATATACAGGTTAAATAAAGATTTGTTTTAACAGAACACAGAGGGTGTTTTTTATCAATCATTTGAACTGTTTACACAAACACACTGTCTGTTTTTCAAGTTTCATATTCACCTGTTGCCAGGTGCAGAGCCATTACTATACAACAAAGCAGCAGAGACATTCTGCCAACCGATCTACAGAGGAAACAATGATATTACATTACAACTTAACTCTACATTTAATAACCTCTAATAGTGTTAAAGGGATCCTGGATACCATTTTAATGTCTCCGTGTGCATTAGGAAGGAAGGTAGTGGTTGTTTCACGAGCATTAGCACAATGACTGGAAGTCTACAGGTACGGAAGCATTGCTAATACACCTGTAGACTTCCAGTCATTGAACTAGAATCGTACATTATGCATTTAACATAACTTAATTTAAAATGAACTCGCATAACATGACAAAACGTAACACAAATTAACTTTTAAGTGACATAAGTTAACATGACACAACAGAGCAGCTCCATCTGTAACGTAGCACATTACCTGGACATGAATCAGAGAATGTTGAGAGTAACACAGTGACAGTAGTAGTAGTAGCTTGGTCTTGGTAGAGTAGCTCAGAATCAGAGAGTGTTGAGAGTACCTGAGCTGGCTAGTAACACAGTGACAGTAGTAGTAGTAGCTTGGTCTTGGTAGAGTAGCTCAGAATCAGAGAATGTTGAGAGTACCTGAGCTGGCTAGTAACACAGTGACAGTAGTAGTAGTAGCTTGGTCTTGGTAGTGTAGCTCAGAATCAGAGAGTGTTGAGAGTACCTGAGCTGGCTAGTAACACAGTGACAGTAGTAGTAGTAGCTTGGTCTTGGTAGTGTAGCTCAGAATCAGAGAATGTTGAGAGTACCTGAGCTGGCTAGTAACACAGTGACAGTAGTAGTAGTAGCTTGGTCTTGGTAGTGTAGCTCAGAATCAGAGAGTCTTGAGAGTACCTGAGCTGGCTAGTAACACAGTGACAGTAGTAGTAGTAGCTTGGTCTTGGTAGAGTAGCTCAGAATCAGAGAATGTTGAGAGTACCTGAGCTGGCTACGGCTTCTGGCTTGGATTAGTCACTGTTGAGGAGGAGGAGGAGTGAAATGAGATGATGTGAGGAGAAGAAATGAGGAAATGATGAGGTACTGCAGAACAGCAACCAGCCCATATCCTCCTCTCTACACGAGTGGGTGTGTCCTAAAAGCCTCAGCCCTGCCCACTCTCATTATCAGACAGACTAGAACCACATCAACAACCTGCTAGTTCTAACAACACATCTCCTGTTCTGACAGACTAGAATCACATCAACAACCTGCTAGTTCTAACAACACATCTCCTGCTCTGACAGACTAGAATCACATCAACATCCTGCTAGTTCTAACAACACATCTCCTGTTCTGACAGACTAGAATCACATCAACAATCCTGCTAGTTCTAACAACACATCTCCTGTTCTGACAGACTAGAATCACATCAACAACCTGCTAGTTCTAACAGCACATCTCCTGTTCTGACAGACTAGAATCACATCAACAACCTGCTAGTTCTAACAACACATCTCCTGTTCTGACAGACTAGAATCACATCAACAACCTGCTAGTTCTAACAACACATCTCCTGTTCTGAC